>NW_015737541.1:0-366 GCF_001515625.1 Sinocyclocheilus rhinocerous
CAAAATTCAAAAGCATGTGATTCTAAATGAATGCAGTTGTGAAATTCCAGTAAATTACAGCCATTTGTGTGTATCATTCTAGTAAACTCACTGAAAGTTTACTTTAAGTATCCCAAAAACATGTATTTCTTTCCTCTTGTGTGCTCCAGGAGGACAGCAGGTGAAAACGGGTGAGTTCAGTTCGGGCGATATGGCGGCTGTAGGGGCCTCTTTGGCTGTGGTTGTCGTTCTCTGCTTAGTTTGCATTGGACTGATGGTGCACCGCATCAAGGGCCATAACGCAGACTGGAAGAAGCTTTCTGAGGCTAGCGTCTTCCAGAGCACAGTGAGTTTGCATGCAGAAAACTGTTCTCTTTGAGCATCGAA
>NW_015737542.1:0-366 GCF_001515625.1 Sinocyclocheilus rhinocerous
AAAAATCTTACTGTTCAAAAACTTTTGACTGGTAGTGTACCGCTTCTATACACGCATAAACATCCTCTACCTTATTTTGCATCGCAGAAGTAGCTAATTTTTGTCAATGCGCGAGACTTTCGATTCATTATCCGTTACAGGTACATAACTAGAACAATAATAATGTGCAATAAACTACAGCATTTGTGCTACAAACCAGTCTGTTTATAATTGCGACGATACATTAAAATAAAATGAAAAGAAATACTAGAGCTGTTTTGACCACATGTGCATGCACTTACCTTAAAAATATGGTGGATAGATTTACCTTTGAATGTTTCAAATTCAGTTCAATTCAATTCAAGTTTATTTGTACAGCGCTTTTCA
>NW_015737543.1:0-362 GCF_001515625.1 Sinocyclocheilus rhinocerous
ACAGTCGATGGTTCTCGTTCTTCTGCCGACATAGGCAGCCCTTTGAAGACTGACTCAGTTCACTGTTAGGCCGTATGAAAAAGAAAAAGAGAGAGAGAGAGAGAGACGGGAGTGTCATCTCAGTAGCGGCGCATGTCATGGCATTCTAGGCGTACCAATTGCTTTCAGTACCACGGACAGCCGCCTGAATAGAAGATGTTTTGCCATTGATGTTTCCTGCCTATTTTCAAGGGATTTAGCAAATGATGAATGCAATTTGCATTTCGTTTTGTTCTTTTGAAAAACACGAATGTAATATAAATAGTTTCGCAAAATTGTGTTCATTATTATTATTATTATTATTATTATTATTATTATTATTA
>NW_015737544.1:0-366 GCF_001515625.1 Sinocyclocheilus rhinocerous
ACACGGAGGGCAATTGGCTTTTAAAACTATAGATGTTAAACTATGTAAACGTCACAGTGTTATTTTGGGAGGTACAATTAAAGTGAAGGGGGACAGAACGTGCAGCAAAAATGTCTGGTCTCAACTGAGTTTTCTCTTATGTCTTGTCTTTCTACTAAGTTTATTTGTTGCATACTAGTTTTTCTTTGGACAGGTTCATGTTCTTTTGGAGCTAATTAAGACAAGGATTAACAAAATAAATGGGAGCACATAAAATATGTGTTCAGTTCTTTTACCAAAGGCCTTTAGATTACATATAAAGTACTGTTGAAAGTTTGGGATGGGAATAAAAAAAGTCTCTTCATCAAGGCTGTGATTATTTGATCC
>NW_015737545.1:0-366 GCF_001515625.1 Sinocyclocheilus rhinocerous
TATAAACATATATAGACAAACATTTATAAGTAAAAAAATAATATGTTAATTTAATATTCATTATATTTTAAGTAGATTGTATTATAGTTGTATTGGGATAACCAGTAGTAAATTTTATGCATGTTTGCATTTTACTAGAGTTTCATTCATTTCATTTATTTTGACTGTTATGCGAACAATATTATAGGCAATATATATGTTTGCATAAACACCAGATACTCTGTTGTAAATTTTGCAAACGTGTCAGTGGTTACACTGCAGTTCTGTAAATCCGCACCTTTTTAGTGCGCCTGTACGATAAGACGTGTCTTATACAACTGTGACAGGATGTGGCATGTTCACTGAGTCAGAAGAAAACGCCACAGG
>NW_015737546.1:0-366 GCF_001515625.1 Sinocyclocheilus rhinocerous
CACATCACTCTTGTCACAGAGAGCAATTTTATACTGTGTTCCTCTGTAGGAGCCATAATGCAGCAGTCACACACAATCACTCAGTCTGCAGCAACCTCAGCCAGGCCTGAGAGTGGGTGAGAGTGAGTGAGAGCTCAGAGCTGGTGAGCAGAAAGTTGCTGGTTTGAATACCAAATGAAACAAGCCGTGAGCCGTCACGTGAAAGTTTGCATGAAAGTTGCATTTTGGTTTGTTGTTTTATTACTTTGTTTCTTTTTGAAATGCTTCTAGTAATTCTAGCACTTAAAATTATTTCAGTTAGTTTTTGTCTAAACTTTTAAAGTTTTTCATCTAATATTTATATTTTATTTCATTTCAGCTTTCAAC
>NW_015737547.1:0-366 GCF_001515625.1 Sinocyclocheilus rhinocerous
TACTACATGTGTCCTTTAGAAATCAAAAGCCAGACGAGCTGAGTTGTTTTTTTAAAGCAACTTTTCAATTGCACACCAAACATGTTATATATATATTTAGTCCGTGAAATGACTGACAGGCAGCAGGAGACAAAGGGATGGAGGAAAGGCTAATTAAGAGAAGTATAGCGATCGCGCCCAGTGTCACTAAGCAACGTGCAAACTTTCTTTTTATGCCCCGAGGTTAGGAAGCACACGTCTGAGAAAAGCCGGTCTGCCTCTACAAACTTCCCTTTTCTGTTCTCTCTTCAATAATAAAATATGTGCACCTTGCGACCTCATAATTAGCTTTTTCTGCAGTCCTTCAAATTAATTAGTTTGATGTCT
>NW_015737548.1:0-366 GCF_001515625.1 Sinocyclocheilus rhinocerous
TTTTATGAACAACACCTCTCAGCATATCCAATTAACTCTCTTGACGATATACTGGAGGTAGAAGGCGCCAATGGTCTTTCTGTTCCGTACGAAGGTTACATAAAGGTAGACATTACTTTTCCTGAAGAATTTCTGGGTGCGACTGTAGAGGTGGCCACGGTAGCCTTAGTTGTTCCAGATGTAAACTCTCACTCTCAGCCCTTGGTTTTAATAGGAACAAACACTCTCGACATCCTTTATGAGCAGCAGTTAAATGCAAAATCCCCAATGCACCAACCATCCTTATTTGGGTATAGGGTGGTTCTGAAAACCCTTGAAACGAGACGAAAGCAGAACACAAGTGGCGTTCTGTGTCATGTGAGATTA
>NW_015737549.1:0-366 GCF_001515625.1 Sinocyclocheilus rhinocerous
AACTCATTTTTGTGAAAACCTCAAATTCGACCAAGATCAACATTTTTCACTTTTTTTGCCTATGCTCAAAATTAGACCTTATGTATTCCGACTTGTTTTGCCAGCACGGGTCACATTTTATCTTGCTTGACTGTACAGAGCTAACGTGTGGCAAAAAAAAGATTAGCTTATAACTATCGAGAAGAATCTCGATTGAAACTCAAACACTGCACCAAATTCCTCCATCTTGTAAAAGCACTGCGTATTTTGGCAAGTCTTCGAATTTCGGCTTGCACTTCTGTAACCAAATCTGAATTTCTTTTCCCTTGTAACATGTCAGCCATGGTCCCACGCCATCTGATCCGTCCCCACATCATGTTTGTAAAT
>NW_015737550.1:0-366 GCF_001515625.1 Sinocyclocheilus rhinocerous
GTATTATTTTGAGTTAGAACAAGCATTAAAAAATCTAAATTATCTGTTGCATTATAAACATAATGCAGTACTAATGAGTCACTGAAAAAACGGCTGAATGAATCAGCCTTTTCATTTTCATAGACAACTTTCTAGAGAAGGGATGCAACAGTTATCTGAGTATAGTCTGCATGTATTCACCTGCAAAGCAGCATCCAGCCCACTTGTTTGATGCATAAACAAGAATAAATCATTATTCTGGAAATAATTGATTTAATGAGCAGGAGTTTTACACATCACTGATTGTGCATGTTCTCGGCTTTGCCATCAATTACTTTAATGTGAACTAGGCTTGCTGCGATAGACGGTGTTTTCGGTTATACCGGT
>NW_015737551.1:0-366 GCF_001515625.1 Sinocyclocheilus rhinocerous
GGTTACGTTAGTAACCGGAGCGTTCCCTTTCGAACGTTCACTTCACTCTGTGTATGGGGAACGCTATTGTATTTTTAGAAAGAATGAACGGCGCACTTAACACATAAGACACTTGCACTGCTTTAGCGTGAATGCTCTCTTTACTGGTTTTTCGTATGACAACTTTTTTTACCGGAACACTTCCGGCTACAACGTAACACAGCATTCTGGGAGATGTAGTTAAATAACAACGTTAACAAAATACACAACATTTCCTCCCCTCTTACTCATAAGGTCAACATAAATAAAGAATTAATTATCACTTGCAGAATGAAGGTATGCCATTCAGTCTTTCTTGTTAAATGTCTTATATATGAACACAACTAA
>NW_015737552.1:0-366 GCF_001515625.1 Sinocyclocheilus rhinocerous
AAAAAGTTGATGATGGTGTATGCATTATTCTTGGGGGAGACTGGAACTGTACAACAGATTTTACTGTTGATCGAAATGGTGAAGAACCTCATAATCAATCTAGTTTAGTATTATCTAAAATAATGAACAAAAATGGGTTGGTAGATGTATGGAGAGTAAGGAATAAAGGGGAAAGACAGTATACATGGGTTAGAGTGACTGATAATATGGTCTGTGGGGCTAGATTGGATCGGTTTTATCTTGGAAAAATATGGAATAATAGAGTTATGAATGTTTTTCATTCTCCTAATGCTTTTTCGGATCATCATATGGTTGGTTTAGACCTTAACATGAGAGAATTGTTGAGATGTACATATTATTGGCATT
>NW_015737553.1:0-366 GCF_001515625.1 Sinocyclocheilus rhinocerous
AAGACAGAAGCAACCAAATGACTGTCAACATAAAATTTGCACACACTTAAGCAGCATCAGTAAGATCTGACCACAAAAAGCAACATGAGTGGTTCTCCTCAAGTGTGCGGTTGCACTCCTGGAGTCCGGTCCCAGAGGCGAGTGAGTTGAGTATACGAGTGTGTAAGGCCCACACAGCAGCTGTGAGAACGGCACAGGGCCAGCTACTTCCCTGCCGGCTCTGATTTCCTGACCTCACAGCCTGAGAAGCACACAGTCAGGTGACCAGATCTAAAACCTTCTTCATGTCCTCAACCACCCAAGCACAGACTCTTGGGCAAGAGGGCACCCACACACCTTTCTGCTTTCAAAATCTTCCCTTTGCTC
>NW_015737554.1:0-366 GCF_001515625.1 Sinocyclocheilus rhinocerous
AATGAGACGTGGCCTGAAATGTGATGGATAATGGATGATAGCACGGAGCTTGGATTTGATTATGTGTCCATGTGTTTAGATCTACATTAATCATGCTTCTCTAACAGGCCGCTTCTCACTAAGTCCTGTCAGTCTGTGTTTAACCACATTCGGCCTGCTAATGACCAGACTGCACGCTTGAAAGTCCAGCACGGCCACCAAATCTGGTTAGTACATCATTGGGAGTCGTGTGATATCATTATCTTATTCCAAACATAAAACCGTCCCAAGCTTTTATGACTCCAGGTGAATATAGCAAATGCAGCACTTGTGGAATATGGGTCACGTGATGTTTATTCATGACTAATCAAAGTAAATCTGGTGACG
>NW_015737555.1:0-366 GCF_001515625.1 Sinocyclocheilus rhinocerous
GAGTCTGCTTCAGGACAAAGTGCTGTTTGACCACAGATTTGGAAGGGATGACTTTCGAAAGTTTGTCAGAGATCTGTTCATCAAACGCACCAAAAAAAGCAAGGGAGATCCAAATGACAGCTGGTTTTCTCCTTTAATAGAGCATGTTAGGGAGACAGAAGATCTAGAGAAAGCCATTGACCTTTTAAATGAAGCTTACACTCGTTTTGATGAGGATGCATTTGTTGCTCAACAGCTTGCACGGCTGCTTTATGAAAACAGACATTTTGAGGAAGCTGAGATTTGGGCTAAAAGAGCCAAGTCTCGTCTTCCACAGCACACATACATACTTGACACACTGGGACAAGTATACAAAAAGTGGTTCTA
>NW_015737556.1:0-366 GCF_001515625.1 Sinocyclocheilus rhinocerous
AATCTATTATGGCTGTCGCAATTAATGTGAAATCAAAAATGAATGAAAAGTGTTGATTACAGCATTACATTTAGATCTGCTGGCACTGCATCAGATTTCTTTTTACATGCTTTTGAAAAATTGAGCAATATAACAAAATCACACAAGTTTCTGTTGAGCTTTTGAATGCAATGTCCAATCAGAGGCATTTAGATTAGTCACCGCTGAAAACAGTTCAGTGTGCGGCTCACTGACTGAATTCTGCACTCTCACAAATTCTTAAGAAACAATTCATCATAACAGCGGGACTTTCTGCAGTAGTGCATAACTTGTACTGGACTGAACATCAGTGGTGTAATGTAACGAAGTAATAATACTTCGTTACAG
>NW_015737557.1:0-366 GCF_001515625.1 Sinocyclocheilus rhinocerous
AAAAAAAATAAAGTAAAAATCTTACTTTCGACATTTGGACACACCATCACGGTTTTTATTCAAAAGAAACGTGACGTAGTATATGAAATCACGTTTATGAAGATAAAAAAAAAACTTGAGCAAGCAAGAAAGCAAATAAATAAAATTGCACTTTTTTTTTAGCACAAATTATGAAAATGATGAAAAAACAGGAAAGCAAAATTTTTATTTTTCCAAGGAGTGTCTAGGAATTAAATATGATTTTATAACCAAAGTTTTAAATAGATTAGTAGACTAAATAGATAGTCAAAATTCTATAGAAAATGCAAACAGGCCATTTTGACACTGTCACGGGTGCACACACACGAGGGACGAGGAGACGCTGGA
>NW_015737558.1:0-366 GCF_001515625.1 Sinocyclocheilus rhinocerous
CCCATGAGTAGCTATGCAACCATCTGCTGTTCATGAGAGTCAAAGTGTTAAATGGTTGAAATATCAGTAACGAGTTATGGTGCACATTTGTGAGTTACAGCAGTATGGTCGTCTCAGGGTACTTCAAATGAAGTGTCAGTGGCGTGACACTCATTTTTTTATAATTCATTATTGTTATTATAGGTAAAGCTAAAACAGTATTAAAAAGACATTTTCATTACTAGAAATAAACAACAAAAAAAGCTCAAAAGTATTTTATTTCAGATAGTTCCCAAGCAGTTTTGCAAATCTGCGGTTTTTCCGCGGAATTGGGCTACTTTCACACTGTTGCCGCGGGTTGTTTTTCATGTCCGCGGGTTGAAGCGA
>NW_015737559.1:0-366 GCF_001515625.1 Sinocyclocheilus rhinocerous
AAGTATGGATGCTAATTTGTGCTTAAGATTAAAAGAATTAAAAGGTAATTGTAACTTTAGTAAATTGTGACTTTATTTCTTGTGATTGCAACTTTATCACAATTGAAAGTTTATATCTTGTAATTGTAAGTTTGTGATTATATACCTCTAGATTGTGGCTTAATTTCTCATAATTACAACTTAATATTTTAAGATTTTGACTTTATTTCTCATGATTGACACTTCATCTAACAATTGCAACTTTTTCTCGTAATTGCAACTTAATATCACACAGTAACGAGTTTATATGTAAGAATCTGTTACGGGGGGAACAGAGGAAGAATGCGGATCCATTTGCAAAGCTTTATTCTTAAACATGGTCAAAAC
>NW_015737560.1:0-366 GCF_001515625.1 Sinocyclocheilus rhinocerous
GTGACTGCCACTAAACCTTTAGATAACCAGCCACAGAGGAAGAAGTAGAGACCAATTCTTCTGGAAAGAGACACAGCAAGAAACAGGAAGGAAGAAAGAGAGAAGGAAGTGAGTCATCACAGAAAGAAATAGAGCAGTTGTGATTTCAGCTCATCTGTGAATCACAACATTGAGTTCCTCATGCTTCAGACACCGATTCTGAGGGCGTTCTTCACAAACTGTACAACGTGGTAATCTGCAGTTGTTACTGTGAACACGTAAAGATTTATTTTGTTTGGTATAGATGTATTTAGGTTGATTCAGTGATGTGAAATAATATTTCTGACTTAAATAAAACCAGTTAATTTAGATCTTATTTCTAGTTTA
>NW_015737561.1:0-366 GCF_001515625.1 Sinocyclocheilus rhinocerous
ACAACCAACCAATGTCTGTTCATTTCTTGTTTAAAAAATTGGCGCAAACCTTTACAAGTATGTTAACCGCTAACAGAACCTACAACTATTTGTAACGTTATTTGGTTAATACTTTTAAATTACATGATATATATATATATGAAGAACAGTCTTTAAATTGACAGAATTTGACATTTCAACACTTACCGCTGAATCCGTCAGATGAGACCTGAGAGACGAGAGAGCTCGGATGAAAAATCGCGTGCAAATTGACAGTAGTTTCCTGTAACTGCCCCGCCTGCATTATTTTCACAGTGAAATTCTGAATACGGTATTATACTGTGAAATATCACAGATAAAGCCTGTGAAGTGATAATAATGTAATTT
>NW_015737562.1:0-366 GCF_001515625.1 Sinocyclocheilus rhinocerous
CCTATGAGTTGTTACTCTCATTGTAGACACAACCACTCCTGCGACGCTCTCCTTAATTACACAATTACTGAATGTGATTAAAATGTTAAAGCCAGGATGCTATCTGTGTACTTGGGTATTTAATATAGAAGTGAATGTGTATGCATGTACAGCCTGTTTCAGAGCGCAAGAAAGAGAAAATGAGAGAAAGAGGGATGTGTAGAAGACCGGGCACTATAGGGTTAAATTTATTGGTTGTAAAGAGAACAGAGTTTTGGGCTTGATTTACAGCCGTTGTTCCTCTCCATCTTGTTTGGCTGACTGGGTCCTGCAGTCCACTGGTAGGGGCTAAAGCCAGACGTAAAAGCAGCTTTGATGGCTTTGAAT
>NW_015737563.1:0-366 GCF_001515625.1 Sinocyclocheilus rhinocerous
ACGCTTGATAAGTTTCGCTTATAAAAAGTGGACATGGCAACCATTCAACAGCATGCTCTGCAAAGCAGCCTTCTAAACATAAAACACGACGGCTCTATCGACGTTGGTTTAGTTAAAATCGCTGAACATAACAAACCTTTGTTTGCTGTAACATTACTTTGGATATAAAAAAGCGGATACCAAATGTGCGAGATGCCAGAACATTGCTATGGTTACCATGGTGTCAAACATCACAATTTCGAGAGCAAGTTCTGTTTCGTACACACACAAAATGATAATTTAGGGGATTCACTCCTGTATTTAAATGCATTTGTCACTCCTAAAACTTTACAGTGTGTACATGGCCATAGATAGACTAGAAGTGGC
>NW_015737564.1:0-366 GCF_001515625.1 Sinocyclocheilus rhinocerous
ACATTTCTTATCTTGCAGAGACATTCATCTTCCTAAACAGCCTGCACATCTAAAATGCTTGAAATATCATATTGGCAAGTATTAATAAGTCAGTATTGGTACTCTTACTTGCTCTCTTGATGAAGTTGCACTTTTTGATTTCATATTATTTTGTTATTTATCCTGATCCTAGACCAGTGTCATAACAGCTATTACATAAATTTAATTACAATAATAATACAATGAAATTATTTATAATTGCATAAAATTTATTTATTTATTAATCTATATTCAGTTTTCATTTCTGAGTAAAACCACAAAAAAGAGAGAGAAAAAAAAGAGAAAAGATTCAGTGCTCATAGTATCTTACCTGATCACTGACCTGCA
>NW_015737565.1:0-366 GCF_001515625.1 Sinocyclocheilus rhinocerous
ACATGGTAAGTTATCCTGCTAAAAGGAGCCATCACATGACTATACTGTGGTCATAAAGGGATGGACATGGTCAGCAACATTACTCAGGTAAGATATGGCATTTAAACGATGCTTAGTTGGTACTAAGGGGCCCAAAGTGTAATAACAATATATTCTCCTCACCATTACACCAACAGCAGCCTGAACCATTGATACAAGGCAGGATATATCCATGCTTTCACATTGTTTATGTCAAATCCTGACCCTACTATCTGAATGTTGCAGCAGAGATTGAGACCCATCAGACCAAGCTAAATTTTTCCAGTCTTCTCTGTAAAACCTATGGTTGTGCGTGAAAATCCCAGTAGATCAGCAGTTTCTGAAATA
>NW_015737567.1:0-366 GCF_001515625.1 Sinocyclocheilus rhinocerous
TCACTGCCTGTTTAGCCCCGCCCACCGATTCACGCATGTAGTGTTAATAACGAAAGAGGCAAACACAGGTCTATGCAGAAACCAAACAATAAAGATGCTTCGAAGACAACAAGATGCTGTGCAGTGTCAAGCTTTGGAAAAACAGTCTTTGGATTGCCTTCCTTCTCTTAGGAAAGAGTGGATGAACTTTATTTTTAATGAAGTTTCAGACCACGTCAGTAAGAACTCAGTCCTTTGTTCACTTCATTTTATCGCGGATTCGTTTACAAATAAACGATGGAAGGATTTTCAGAAAGACTGAAAGTTAAAGGCGATGCTGTGCCGACTATATTAGATCCGACAGTAATGTCGCACCACACAAGAGTG
>NW_015737568.1:0-366 GCF_001515625.1 Sinocyclocheilus rhinocerous
AATAATCATTTGGATAGATTTAAAGAAATTAATAAATAAATGTAATAAAACAATTATATTTATTAATAATAATAATAATAGTAACAACAATTTACCATTTTACTTCCTTAACACAGTACTGGTCTAATTGTGTATGATTAATCACTGATGTTACTGCTAAGGATATAAAATAATGGTCTCCATAATTGTTCATCAAAATGAAATCTGAAATGACTTTCTTTTCCCAAAAGGCCTCTTATTTTTAAGCCTCTCCAACCTAGTGTCATACAGAGACACTTTTCCCAATCCACTTAATTCCCAGTTGCAAAACTCAAGTCATCCTACAATTTGTCTGCTTGAATGTCCTTTGTTTCTCAGAAATGTGTC
>NW_015737569.1:0-366 GCF_001515625.1 Sinocyclocheilus rhinocerous
GTCCTGCTCATCATCACTGGCAAAGATCACAGTGTCACCCTCCTTCACTGCATTGAAGAAAGCCCGGCCTCCATCCAGACCTGTACACACAGAAATAAAAGAAGTCAACTTCAAGTAAATTCAGGTTGGTGGATACACCTAAATGCATTTTTGCTGCATTACAAACAAAAAAAACAAAGATGTAGATTATTACATCAACTATGGACATGTTCCACTAACGTCTGACAACCATAAAGTAAGAATAGGTACATAAGAGTAATCTGTGACTGTGGGAGTATTACCTGGCTGTGGGTCAGTGTAGTCCACAGTATAGCCATCTAACTGCAGCAGCTCCTGTGGTTCTGACTTCTTCTCTCGATAGCTGCA
>NW_015737570.1:0-366 GCF_001515625.1 Sinocyclocheilus rhinocerous
AAAAATGGACCCTTATGACTGGTTTTGTGCTCCAGGGTCACATACGCCAGCGCTGAGACTGAATGCACGGGGATGATGAGTGTTTGAAGGATCTGATGCTCACCCTGAGGTGCTGTGAGCGGCCGGCCGTTATCCTGACACCAGCCCACCGGGTGAATGTAGGGGCTGCTCGCGTCACACCTGAGCAAACACAGAACACACCGTCAACCTGCTGATTCAGAACTCATCCAGTGCTACCGCAGCAGTTCTTACAGAAGTCTTACAGTGGCTGTAGAAGAGAATCAGCCCATTTACAGTAATCACATTTTCTTTGCAGCCTGTAATAAAGACGGACACAGTTTTTGTTTTATCCAGCTGTATTTACTC
>NW_015737571.1:0-366 GCF_001515625.1 Sinocyclocheilus rhinocerous
AAAAGTGCCATTGAGAAATTCACCTTGCACCCATTCAAGGCAACACAAGGGTATCACATAGAGAACCTGCCTGTACTTGTCCAAATTCACAGAGAGAAGAAGTTACCAATGAGGTACAGCATCAGTTTTGTCTTTGATAGGACGACTGATGACTATAAAAAATAATGTGTCTATTTTTAACTGAATGATGCCATTCCCATTCATGTTTTTCACTTAAAATTGTAGCATAAAATGATGCTGTTGATAAGGAGTATTATTGTACTTTCAGTGAATTTGTGTCTGCACTGGATGAAGGTGTACCAGCCCTCCGGCATCTTCAGAGACTGGAATTTGAGTGAGTAAATCTCACTCTTATCTTCTTCTCCT
>NW_015737572.1:0-366 GCF_001515625.1 Sinocyclocheilus rhinocerous
AAACAGTTGTGCTGCTCAATTTTTGTGGAAACATGACATAAAATACGGTTTAAAAAATGTATTTTTAATTATTCCAAACTTTTGACCAGTCATGTACATGAAAAACTTAATTTTAAAATGCTATAATATTTCACAATATTACAGTTTTACTCTATTTTTGATCAAATTAACGCAGCCTTGGAGAGCAGTAGAGACTTCTTTCAAAAACATAAAAGATATAATAATGAAAATAGACCGGTAATGCATGGTCTAAAATGCAACTGCCACCTTTTGCGGCGTGATAGCAATTCCAAGTGAATATTCTGCCATTTTTGCAATGTAATATGCAATTGTAACTAGGGATGCACGATATTATCGGACCAATAT
>NW_015737573.1:0-366 GCF_001515625.1 Sinocyclocheilus rhinocerous
ATCTTTCTGTCATCATTTACTTCCCCGTCATATTTTGCAAACCTGTATGACTTCTTTTCATCTGCAGAACACGAAAGAAGATTTTGAAGAAAGTTGGGTTCAAACAACACTGGATTCTATACACTTTTATTGTATGGGCCAAAAAAGAAAGACATTTTAAAAATCTTTTTTGTTGTTCCACCGTAGAAAGTCATACAGGTTGAGAACAACACAAGAGGAAAAAACTATGGCAGATTTTTTCGTTTTTTGAATTTTGCCTTTGACATTATTCTCCAGAACAGTTTTTGAATGAATTTAAATCTACTGCACAAATGTCTTAAGACACTTAAAGGGGTCATATGATGTTGTTAAAAAGAACATTATTTT
>NW_015737574.1:0-366 GCF_001515625.1 Sinocyclocheilus rhinocerous
AGTCTGACTTATTTTCACTTGATTTGGTTTCATAAAGCAAAATTAGCATAGCTCAAGCTCAGTCACTGTGGCAATTTATGCTGGGAAACTAAGCTGGTCCAGAGCAGGCTAAGCTGAGCTCCTCTAACACTGACCGATAGGAACGCATTGATATTACAACGTTGACTCTCTCACATTTGACGTTATCAGTCCAAAAATAAAAGTATACAGAAAATGCAATTTAAATAAAAAAAAATATAGGCTGCAACCGACTGATTTAATGACTTTGTTCTAAGATATTTAAAAACATTTTAACATGCTGCTACATGCGCATTCAGTTGCTCAGCAGTTTCTAGCCATGCAGCCTTTCTCTCTGGTTTTATGACA
>NW_015737575.1:0-366 GCF_001515625.1 Sinocyclocheilus rhinocerous
AAAGAAGGTACAGTAAGGTACAGCAGCTCACCAAGTTTTGAAACCAAGATTACCATTAGTATAACAAAGGAAATTATTTAAATGTAATCATTTTTCACAACAAAAAAAATCACCATAACTGCTATAAAAGGTATTTGTCAACACTGATTACACGGTCTGATATTATTTTAACTCTAAATTGAGTTGTTTTTCATGATCCATGTCTGGAGTCTGAATAAAATTGCAATAACCACGACCCTTGTTACGAATTCTCCTATTCCACCCACCTTTCTGCAGACAAAATATGATGTAGAAAAGTGTGTTTGGCGCCACTATTCAGGCAAAGCAGCGGGGATTAATGTTTAATACATGAAATGCACAGTTGGA
>NW_015737576.1:0-366 GCF_001515625.1 Sinocyclocheilus rhinocerous
ACTTGTGCTGGGCTTCGCCATCTCCATCCTCACCCTAATCGTAGTCACGGCCATCGCAATCACGCTCAGCGTCAGCTTCGAGAGATGCGCCGCGGAGAGCAGCGGGGGTCTGGCAGCGAACGGCTCCAGCAACAGTAAGTGGAAACAGTCCCGGGACGGAAACATCAGTCACAGAGACTCAGAAGACGGCCAGCAGCCCTGGAGACATCTGCGCTTACCGTCCACCCTGCGCCCCCGCCACTACGACCTCCGACTGTCCGTGTACATGGAGAACTTCACCTTCTCCGGCGAGGTGAACATTGAGTTTGAATGCGTCCGCTCCACGAAGTTCATCGTGCTGCACACGGACCGGCTGGAGGTGGAGAA
>NW_015737577.1:0-366 GCF_001515625.1 Sinocyclocheilus rhinocerous
ATTATTTGTCTTTCTCTTTGAGAGACTATCACTACACAAGATCACATTAACTGTGGACAACCTCTTCCATCAATATATCACCCATCACCATTTACATTTATAATAAGATCTAATTAAACCTTTTCGTGCGCACACTGCTTGAATGCTAAAATAATGGTTTCTGATAACTTGTTCTATATTTTTATCTGCATTTTAAACCAAAAAGTTCCATTCTTAATTTAAACTAATTATAACTGTTGTACACAAACCCTGAAACACAACATTTGGCATTATTAGGGGGTGTTTACACAACACAGCTTTTAAAATAAAAACTTTTTAAAGACTCACCTGTCAGGTCCTGCTCATCCATTCTATAACTGGCAGACT
>NW_015737578.1:0-366 GCF_001515625.1 Sinocyclocheilus rhinocerous
ATTAGCCATGGCAAGAAAAAGCTATTTTATTCCAAAAATATTACAATTGCCCATTAGAGAATGCTATTAAACACAATACATCATTTGAGATGTGGCACGAATGACACTGTGGTAAGAATTTTTTGTTATTTTTGGAATAATGTAACAAAAAATACATTCTTCTGTGATGTATGAATGTGTTGGACAAACTCATGTGAAAAGTGTATTTTAACGTACTCCATTGTGAGCATGCTCACTCTTTCCAGACTGTGGTACTGTGCTCTCTCAAACGCATCCTTATACCGGTCCATCTTTAGAGCTGTCAGCCAATCACCGACTGTTGTCACTGTTGAGAGGTCAGTAGGGGTGGGGCTTAAGAGTGGCTGG
>NW_015737579.1:0-364 GCF_001515625.1 Sinocyclocheilus rhinocerous
ATTTAAGGGGGTCTGAATACTTTCCGTACCCACTGTATGTTAAAAAAGGTATTTTAAAACATATTTACATGCAAAATAAAGAGATATGCAACATACTGCATAATGTTAAAGCCAAAAAGTGCTATTTTTGCATATTGTTCTCTCCTTATCAACAACACAGGACACAAAATCAACTTCACCTTTGCTTGAAGCATCCATAAACAGCACAAAAACCTCTTTAATTTATCCTCAACTGTGCCATAACCACAACCAAACTAGCTCATAAATCCTCAGCGAGCAAACAAATCTATACAAACAGTCAGTGAGTGATGCTAAATGATCCAGAGCTAGAGAAAATCTAGCTTTTGATTACAGGCATCTGCTT
>NW_015737580.1:0-365 GCF_001515625.1 Sinocyclocheilus rhinocerous
TTTTTTTGAAATTTTGCAGGGAAAAAATGGATTGTCTGTTTACACTAAGTTCAAATAGCCCGTCTTGTTGGCAGAGGCTATTTACACTAACTTTGCCCACCAACGTGTTAGAAAACATTGCAGAAGACACCTTTTAAACAGCAGCTCCAGTGGCGCATCACAGTTATTTTCGACATGATTGACCTGAGTTCGAATCCACTTTTTGCCAAATTAGTTCTTCTCCCTTTTCACATCACATATCACATCAGAAAGGCATTTATTTTCTATAAAAATGAAGGAAATAACCGAAAAGTAGAAAATAACATGCTTCATGTGTTTATCGGTTAAAGGGTTAGTTCACCCAAAAATGAAAATTAGCCCATAAA
>NW_015737581.1:0-366 GCF_001515625.1 Sinocyclocheilus rhinocerous
CCCATTCACTGCAGAGGATCCATTGGTGAGCAAGAGATGTAATGTTACATTTCTCCAAATCTGAGGAAGAAACTCATCAACATCTTGGATGGCCTGATGGTGTGTACATTTTCAGCATTTAAATTTTTGGGTGAATAATTCCTTTAAAGGGATAGCTCACCCAAAAAACAAAAATTCTGTCATGATTTAAGAAAATATCTTTAAAAATACATTTTAAAGAATAAAAATTTTATTTTGTCCGTATTATAAAAGTCAATGGCATTCAAAAACAATAAAAGGGTTAGTTCACCCAAAAATGAAATTAGCCCATGTTTTACTCACCCCCCGAGGCATCCTAGGTTTATATGACTTTCTTCTTTCAGACGA
>NW_015737582.1:0-366 GCF_001515625.1 Sinocyclocheilus rhinocerous
ACCCAGCACTGGGTTGCATTTAACCCAGCATTTTTTAGAGTGTATTATTATGTCTATGTTCAATAAACTGTTCCTGTTAAAATTTATTTTGATTTTATATGATCATTTCAGGCTTTACGGGGTTCCAGCTAGGCTGAATCTCTTTCACACTGACCCCAGGCCACCAATCATCCTTATCAGCCCTATATTCAAATGTTTTGCTTCTGGTCACATGGTAAGGCTAAATATCTCGTAGTGTATTCACAATGCTGTATCTTCATCTACTGCCAAATGTGAGGGGAAGACTTTATTATGCAGAGGAAAGAAACAACCACATGGAGCGGCAGAGCCAGATACAGTAACAAAACAGCCTGGATGTATTACAGC
>NW_015737583.1:0-366 GCF_001515625.1 Sinocyclocheilus rhinocerous
TGTTGTGTTGCAGCTTGTTTCCATTGTGTTGTGCTAATTTCATTGCATTGCGGCCTGTTTCCGTTGTTTTGTGCTAATTTCATTGCGTTGCAGCTTGTTTCCGCTGTGTTGTGCTAATTTTGTTGCGTTGCAGCCTGTTTCCATTGTGTTGTGCTAATTTTGTTGTGTTATGGCTTGTTTTCGTTGGGTTGTGCTAATTTCATTGTGTTGTGGCTTGTTTCCATTGTGTTATAGCTTATTTCCATTGTGTTGTGCTAATTTTGTTGTGTTGTGGCTTGTTTCCCTTGTGTTATGCTAATTTTGTTGTGTTATGTCTTGTTTCCGTACACTGTAAAAAATAAGTGTAATTTTAACTGTAAAATTTTG
>NW_015737584.1:0-366 GCF_001515625.1 Sinocyclocheilus rhinocerous
ATTTCGATACACTATTTCCCTGTTTAATACTGTAAAGCTGCTTTGACTTAACTTGACTTGTTTTTGAACAAACCCTTTAAGTGAGCAATTCAGTGATTTGAAACGAATTGGATGAATGAGTGAATGATAAAGATGATAATTTGTCGCCAGCAACTAATTATAGTGAAATTACAAATTAAACCCCAAATATCATATACAATTTTCAAACATGCTTTAACTGATTCTTTGCTGAAATAATACACATTTGACGTCATATTTTAAAAGCCCATTTTCTAGAGGACCTAAAACCAACATGCTAATCTGAAGAACCTAATGGAAACATGAAGTACCGTATTGTCCCGAATATAAGACGATATTTTTTTCTTG
>NW_015737585.1:0-366 GCF_001515625.1 Sinocyclocheilus rhinocerous
ATTGGCGCTTGCAGGGTAAAAGTTTTTCCGGTGACAACAGCGGCCATACTTAAGAATAAGTTCAAGAATCAAAGTCTTTTTTTTACAAATTAGATATTATGAAAATGCTTGAACTGCCGGTACTTTACTCTACAAAGCATTTCACAATTAACTTTTTGTGTCAGCTCTGGTCATCACAAATACAAGTTTGTTTATTTCTAAATGGTGGCAGTTATAATTCAATTTGTTTTGCCGTTCACATTTTTTTTTTAAATAATTAAGAAAATAAACAATTGGAAAAACAATCCTGGCTGCTACTATGGGCTCAGTGCTAAAAAAAAATTATACAGATAACCAAATTACAAGCAATAGCAGAAAATAAATACA
>NW_015737586.1:0-366 GCF_001515625.1 Sinocyclocheilus rhinocerous
TTGTTTGTTTATTTATTAAAATGCTATTGCACTTAAAGTTAGCAAATTCTGCTAGTCAAACAAAGAGAACAATTAAAAACATAATTTGAATGTAGCGTTGAAGGGTCCGATTCCTTTTAGTGAATCAGTTTGCACAGGTTATACAAATTAACCTTTTCAACAAATGATTCAGTGATTTATTTGTGTCCATGTTGTGTCAGTGAAGTCCTTATGCGTCTTAGGTCTTTTTATAGTCTTCTTTTAGGGTATATATATAATAACCATAAACTAATATCAACCATGATTTTTAATGTCATTATGAATCATTATTTAATCAGACTGCCAAGAGTTAAAACGATTTTCTGGATTAAAAATGCAAAATAACTC
>NW_015737587.1:0-366 GCF_001515625.1 Sinocyclocheilus rhinocerous
TCTTTTTGTCTTTTTTTCGCTCTCTGCCCTCCGATTTGTGGAGCTGATCGATAGAGTGATGCAGACGTTGCTGCTGAGGATGACAGAAGTGGCTCGTCCCCAGAGAGGAACAATAAGGGCGAACGCATCCCCCACCCACAGCTACAAATACGCCTCGGAAGAAAGCCAAACATTATTTCAACACAATTCTGTCTGCATTTGTGCGATATCGTGTGTGGGTTCGGATGAGAAACATGGACGTTTGCGCGTAAACACAACCCTAAAGAAGGAAAGAAAGATGCGATGGCTTTGTACGCAATAATTCAAATCGCTGAATGTTGCCACATGCTGCTGGGTTTGTCACATCCTAAAAAGATACTGCGGCAG
>NW_015737588.1:0-366 GCF_001515625.1 Sinocyclocheilus rhinocerous
ATTGGTATTGCTTCATTTATAAGTCTATTTGTGGTTTAACTCCATCTTACTTGTCTCTCAGTTTTTCTAATACAAACGTGCGCTATAAACTTCGCTCAAATGATCTGTTATATTTTAAAGTTCCTCGGGTGCAAACAGCTAGGAAAAAATGGATTTTGATATAATGCATCTGTGGCTTGGAATAATCTACAAAACATCTTAAAGTTGACCATGCTTCCGTCATTAAATGAGTTTAAGCTACTTTTAATAAATTATATGTTTTATCCTCTGGTAAATTGTTGTTGTGATCTTTGATTTGTGTTTAAGTTAAGTTAAAAGTTAAAGTTAAAAGAAAGAGTACAACTTTACAAGCCGTATCCTGTCTCA
>NW_015737589.1:0-366 GCF_001515625.1 Sinocyclocheilus rhinocerous
GGGGGGAGTAAAAATAACATGAGCCTACCTGTGAGATACCAAGGACCGGGACACACTGTCAGCTGAAAGTTCCCAAGTGCAGAGCATGGAGAGACAAAAAAAGAGGGAGAAGGAAAAAGAGAGAGTGAGTGAAAAAGTCGTTTGCACATACAGGGTAAATGGCAGTTTGCCGCTAGCTGTGGCACTACTTTTTTTTTTTCTTTTTTTTCGCACCCTCCCTCCCTCTTTTTCTGTCTCCTTTCGCCGCCCCTCTCCAACATTGCGCTAATAGCCACCTGTGAACCACGCAGCCATATGATCCACTTCCAGGCCTCTGGAGTAGAGTCACCTCTGTGTTTTTCGGCCCCCTCCTCCAATGATAAATCA
>NW_015737590.1:0-363 GCF_001515625.1 Sinocyclocheilus rhinocerous
TTAAAAATACAACCAAACAAGCCAACAAATAAATAATAGGACTCGGTTACCAAATAAACATGCTACAATGTTGTGACACCTAAATACCTAAACTATATACCTGAACTAATTCACACACACACACACACACACACACACACACATACAATCTGTAAGCTTCTTGTAAATGGTACCATCTGCTGACATATAGTTCTAAACACACACAAAAATATATTATCACCAGGTCAGCAGTTCAGCTAAGCATTAAAATGAAAAGTTTTCTGCACTTTCATGCCCAAACGGAATTAATTACATCTGTTGAAACAGCATTACAGCTCTGCACCCCTGAAAAATGCAACTGAAAAGCACAGCTGTGTGTGGGGG
>NW_015737591.1:0-366 GCF_001515625.1 Sinocyclocheilus rhinocerous
ATTAATTATATAATAAATATTTAATAATAAATTAGTACAGTATTTTTGTTGTATTAAATATTTTTGCAATAAAATCGAAAATTGGAATTTATTAAAATGTTATTTAAAGGCAGTATAGCAGATTCTACCATGACATGTAAATACAGTAGAAATGTATATAATTTTTAAAGTTATTTATTCATTTGTTTTGCATTACAGTAATATTAATAATCATGTCACAATTTTTTTTTTAATGGTGCTAAAAATTGTGCTTGCTGTCTTCATGCACTGTAATATTTCATTGTTTTTTCTTCTTCTTTTTTTTGCATTACAGTCATATTAATCACATTAAAGGGGTCATATGATGCGATTTCAAGTTTTCCTTTC
>NW_015737592.1:0-366 GCF_001515625.1 Sinocyclocheilus rhinocerous
AGCACAATTCCTTCATATCTGAGAGTGATCCCTTAAAGAGATGAAGAGCTGGGAATTTTCAATCAGCTTTTTTTTCTTAATGCTACAAAATACACAAGGGGAAACACTTGTATAACACTGTCCGAACACTTTTTTTTTCAGGCACAGTAACACGATTTGACTTTAAGGCATTGTTATGGCACTTTGGGAACCTTTAGTTATGTAGAAGAGATTGTCTCTAAGCACGTTTGGTAAGGCATTTGCTCTTAAGGAATGAAAATATCAACTACGTATCAAAATAACCTTCTTATTGTCATGGCGACGCACCAAGAACTTTAGAAAATACAAGAAAACATTCATAAACGTATTGCCCATATGTACAGATAC
>NW_015737593.1:0-366 GCF_001515625.1 Sinocyclocheilus rhinocerous
ATAACATATTTACACACAAACATTCATACATACATATTTACAAACGGTCTGTGAGCATTCTTCCGACGTGAAGGACGATGTTCCAAACGGATTTTAGAAATAAAAAATTCCATCATGCTGTTTAAAGAACAAAAACGCTGCTTTCGATGCAAGAGATCTGTTTAAAGCTATCCTTTCTGTGCTACAAGCTTTGCTTTTTTGCATTCATGGCCAAATCCATGTTGAAGTGTTCGATGGATTTTTGTTGCAGTATGTCTTTCCAGTAAAACAAAAAAAAAGATGCAAAAACAAAGTCCTCGACACGTTGAACCAGATGAGTTGGGCTTTTTGCTCCACGACTGTTTATTTACAGCACAGCAGACAAAT
>NW_015737594.1:0-366 GCF_001515625.1 Sinocyclocheilus rhinocerous
TTGATCAAATAAATGCAGCTTTGGTGAGCAGAAGAGACTCTTTCAGACACATTAAATCTTTTGACCGGGTTTATGTCCGTCAGACGTCTATTTCTCTCTAATTGAGCAGAATAACCGGATCAGGCGTTTTTCTAGTAGTACAGAGGAACTGACGTCTCAGTAAGTTCAGCTGGTCTATATATTACACAGTAAAGCAGAACTCAGGCCTCGACCCGGACGCTGTTAAACACTCCGGCCGAGGAACTCATAACTGCCCCTCATTTCACACCGACATAAAAACTTCAGCTGCACGTGAGCTTCAACCTCATTACCGAGACTCACTGAACACACACACACACAGGCTCACACACGCTCACACACGCACAC
>NW_015737595.1:0-366 GCF_001515625.1 Sinocyclocheilus rhinocerous
AGAGAGAGAGAGAGAAGTGTTTGTCTTGAACATTGTGTGAAAGTGAAGAGGCTGAGATTGCAGGAGTGGGCACGTGTTTCTATTTTGGCTTGAGTTATGCTTTTAGAAACATGGCAGAAAAGTACAGGTGAACATCACCTCATCTCTACTTCTCTCCCTCTCCACATAGGAAAGAAAAGCATGAATGAGATCACATTTATATTCTCCCAGACAGCAAAATGGAGAAAGTCTCATGCTTCTCAGATTTTCCTGCCGAAAAAAGTCACAATAATCTTACATAGTTGTTAGAAGTGATCTCATTATGAACTTTAGCTTTGCTTGACTTGCTCACCAATGGATTCTCTGCAGTGAATGGGTGCCGTCAGA
>NW_015737597.1:0-366 GCF_001515625.1 Sinocyclocheilus rhinocerous
AGTACCTAATTTTGTGCTTTTTCAGCGCATGTTGTGAGTGCACACCTGGTTTCCCTTTTCAGCCAAACAGCTTTACATAATTAAAGCTGTGGGAAAAGGAGGTATACCACACAATATATAAAAGACACAAAACAATCAAACAAAAGCACCACAAAACATGCATAATTAAGGACTCAATTATATATATATATATATTAAAAAAAAAGGAGTCTCGTTCTTGTACTTTAACTAGTTATATATAAAAATAGTGTGGTGGTTGATAAACAAGGCTAATCGCTGCTTAATATGCGTTCAATCTCCTCCAGTCTCTTCAAGGCAGCCGCCCTTTTCTTTTCTATATCTTTAATCTCTTTTGTGGATTTGCTC
>NW_015737598.1:0-366 GCF_001515625.1 Sinocyclocheilus rhinocerous
TACTTTGGATCCAGTCTTCTGTCATGGTTATGCTGCATATAAAGGCACTAAGATGTAGATGAAAGGATCACACAGTATTTAATAATATCCACAAGGTAATCCATATGAAGACAAGTAAGCAAACACAACAATACAATAAAGGAGACTGGACAAATGTGAACTGAAAACACAGGACTTAAATACACAGACAATCAAGGTGATTAACTAATACATAGCTGACAGTGATGAAGAATCACATTAGAAACCATGACAATAAACCAGGCAGAGAGGAACGGTGCAAACGAAAACAAAAATTCCATGTGAGTGACAATAACTAGTCTCCTTGTTACAATTTAAAAGACATAGTTTTCTCAAGAATGAAACTTT
>NW_015737599.1:0-366 GCF_001515625.1 Sinocyclocheilus rhinocerous
TAATGGAGTGAGACGTCATTTTTCACCAGGGAGCATGACGAATGTGAAGGTGCTGCAACATGCTATTTGTAAACGCAGTGCTGAGACATACCCTGATTAGCCAAGGTTAGGCCAGGACAAATCAGACCGACTGCCTCGCTAACATTGAAAGATTCGACCTAAAGGTGCACAACGGAACTGCAATCTTTTTCAAAAAGCAAACGATTTCTGGCGACATTGCTGATGCGATGTGGGTGTCCAGTGATGCAACAAGGCTGAGAAAGTTAAAGATGAAAGTTATGTTGAAAAGTTGTATATATTATAGCTAGCGTTGCAAAGGGGTGGTAAATTTCCGGAAACTTTCCAAAAATCCCTGGAATATTCCAA
>NW_015737600.1:0-366 GCF_001515625.1 Sinocyclocheilus rhinocerous
CAGTAGTTTTTTTTTTTTAGATAATTGTTCCACAGAAACATGTTAATAGGAAATGTCAATGTTCTTTGTTTTTTAAAAGTAGGGTGTTTTAATACTAAACACAATAATGCTATATTGGGATACTGTCAAATTTCGAAATCAAATAAAATAGCATTCTGCATGGTCTTCAGTGTCCATGAGCCATTTTTATGCAGTACTATTAGAAAATAGAAACTTAAGCTGTGTGGGCAAATTACGTATTTCAGCCTGTTGAATGAACTTAATATTACAAGTGTCACGATCTGCACAGGGACACGAAGATTGAGGATCCAAATGCAGTTTATTTCAGGGGTAATCCAAAACTGTAATCCATAAACAGGCATAAGG
>NW_015737601.1:0-366 GCF_001515625.1 Sinocyclocheilus rhinocerous
AGGCCAATAAAGAGGATTTCCCTGAAACTCATGGACCTCCTTTCATGACAAGTAGCCAACGAGTTCTCACAGTGTGGAAGGCATAAAGAGGATGAATTGAACGCCCGTTTTAAAGTTTTCGTGAAGACCGAGAGTTACAAATAGCTACAACCTCACTGCCTTGTTTTGTTGTTGTTGTTTTTTTGTTCTTGGGTGGATAATTGTTATTTCATAAAGTAGCTCCTGATGATTACTGGCTATACCAAACAAGACACACAAAGCAAAAATCTCCATTAGTGACATATCTAATAATAGCTACTATATGTGAGTCAAAGTGAAACCAGCTGTATGCAGAGCTGTGGTTTGATCTGTTGGGTGAGAAAAGAG
>NW_015737602.1:0-366 GCF_001515625.1 Sinocyclocheilus rhinocerous
GACTGGAAATGAAACTAAATAAATGGTGGGCTAACCTGATTGCTTGAAGCTGAGCTCTGTGTACTGGCAATCCTCAGATCATTAGGGTCTGGAGATACAGAAGCATTCGCATCAAAACCCATCAACAACATTGAGACAATTTTTCACCCAGATACATTTGCACAAATAAATAAGACAGAAGACATATTCACTTACGCTCTATTAGAAAGAGGAAGCAGATGACTCCCATTGCAGCGATGATAACTCCGGGGACGATGAAGGACAGACCCCAGTTAGAGGAGACATAATATCCAGCGATCAAAGAGCCCAGAATGTTGCCCACTGATGTGTGAGAGTTCCACAGACCCATGATGAGGCCTCTCCTGA
>NW_015737603.1:0-366 GCF_001515625.1 Sinocyclocheilus rhinocerous
TATCTGTATCTGCCAGTTGCTACCGCCATGAAATAACCTTTAATGCTGCTACGGCAGTAAACCCAAATACAAACAAATCAGCAGAAGATTTTTCCATTTATTATGTAAACTAAATTAAAGTAATTTAAAGTAAATTAAACAAAAGGTTTTAATAAATGAAACTGTCAATGAAAATGAAACTGTTGTATGTGGTCATATTTGACTCACAGCTATAGTTGTGTTTAAGTAACGGCAAACACATAAAAGTAAGTTACATAAAATCAGTACTGTGTAAATGTTCAGAAATGTTATGATGTGTCTTATTTGTAAGTTGCTTTGAATTAAAGTGTTTGCTAAATGTAAATGTGTTCTATGGCACATCCTAAT
>NW_015737604.1:0-366 GCF_001515625.1 Sinocyclocheilus rhinocerous
TTAGCATCACTTTTGATCAATTTAAAGCATCCTTGCTAAATAAAAAAATAAAAATACTGACTCCAAGCTTTTGAATGGTATAGTGTATAATACAAAAGCTTTTTATTTCAGATGCTGATCTTTGGATCTTTCTATTCATCAAAGAGTGTTTTAAATATTGATAATAATAATAGAAATACTAATAAAATGTTTCTTGAACAGAAAATCAGCATATTAGAATTCTTTCTGAAAGAGCATGCATTGAAGACTGGAGTAATGATGCTGACAATTCAGCTTTGTTCACAGAAATACATTACATTTGAAAATATATTCAAATAGAAAAGTTATTTTAAATAGTACAAATATTTCACAATATTACTGCTTTTG
>NW_015737605.1:0-366 GCF_001515625.1 Sinocyclocheilus rhinocerous
CAAAGCTAACACTTCCCTCTTTGCTTCTCCATCCAGATTACTTACTAAAGCTGAAACTTTCTGCGCCTCAGAAAAAGGATATATATTAAACATTGATGTCTGCATATCATACCAGTCCTCAAAGTTATTTGCCTGAGTCCCCTGTTCTCCATTAAACTTTTGACACCACTGTGTTCCCATCATAAAAGGAAACATAATCATGTTTGCATTTGTTGCTTGACTCTGAGATATGTTAGGAGCACTATCTGTTCCCTGCTGCTGCTCACTAGATGTAGATGGTAACTGCGCAGATTGTGTAGTTGACATCTTCCCTGCTATTGCCCAATGTCCAGACTGCCAAACTACGCCAAGTTGTAACACTCCAAT
>NW_015737606.1:0-366 GCF_001515625.1 Sinocyclocheilus rhinocerous
CACATTTTATCATATGGAGCTGCACAGAGTGATATGCATTTAAAAAGCCATCACAGGACACCACTGATACCATCTCAATGTGTTCCTGTCCAACCACATGCCATTTCTGCCTGAAGAAGCACTTGTGATGGCTGGCTTGGATTCATCTGTAAATGTGGTCCATTACTCTCAAACTTTACGACTCTATGACTGTCCTAGAGCTGTTTAAGTGCAGCCTCTGGATTCTCACAGGTTGAGGTAGGGAAATATCTCTCAGCTTAAGGAGGTTCTGGCGGGTTTGCCATCTGATTGATGGCTTCCTGAGACAGATCTGATAAACCAACCTGGGCACTATATGAGCAAAGATGAAATTTCAACCAGTCACAG
>NW_015737607.1:0-365 GCF_001515625.1 Sinocyclocheilus rhinocerous
TAAAACACAAGTTAATTTTCATTTTTGGGTGAACTAACCCTTTAACAGAGCAGTTTTTAAATGTGCATGTTTCATAGGAGCTCACATGTGGGTGATTAATGTTACAGGAAGATCGTACTGTAAGTTAATATGAGTCACAAGCCCATTCTGAACCAGATTATGTGAGCGGAGTGGAGCGGCAACAATTTTCCCTCCGCGCTCCAAGCATTCAATAATCACTCCGCTCCGCTCCGGGTTCACCATTTCCCGCTCCCGCTCCACTCCGCGCTCACTGATATCAGAAACACTGCTCCGCCTCTAAAGTATTTCAGTATGTTTGAATTTGAAATATCACAGTTCTGTTCATAACGTATATTAAAAGAAAA
>NW_015737608.1:0-366 GCF_001515625.1 Sinocyclocheilus rhinocerous
CACTCAAGTAATGGAGTTGAGTACTTTGTCCGCCTCTGATTAGCAACAGCCTCTATGAAATTAGCAGTATTACACAAACAGCACTAATGCTTTTATACAACAGCTCAATACAGCTAATATTTAGTATTATTGAGGTACTATTGAGATACTATTTGATTTTATATTTTATATTTCAAAATATCCATTTAGATTTTAGTTTGTCATTTTTATTGTTTTTTTAATGTCTATAGTTTAAAAACATTACACTACACTAAAATAAGTTTCATTTTACAACAAAACTAAAACTTTATTTCAAGTAACAGGTATTTTTATGGTTTTAGGTATTATACTAGCCCTGATATAGAATAACTTCGATTTTAGACACAG
>NW_015737609.1:0-366 GCF_001515625.1 Sinocyclocheilus rhinocerous
CACTCCTAAATGTTAATAAATCAATAAATAATGAAAGACGGATATCTGAAAAATGTGCAGATAAATCATATGCACTGGAATTTTCTGGGTTTCCGCATTTCAACTGTTATACACTCGGGGCTATATCAGTCCAGAATGTCACAATCAAAAACACAGGTGAGAAAGATACAGAAACAAGTGATCTCATATGTAAACAGACGCATATGAAAAATGCAATCAACAATAAACAGCATATAAATAAAAACTGCCTAATGTTACAGAGTGAAATGTCGATCCACTGTGGGCTGTGCAAGCATTGGGAGTACTGGTGGAAACTATCTACTGCATCTGTGCTTTGATCCTCGTACTGAATATGATCCAGATGTA
>NW_015737610.1:0-366 GCF_001515625.1 Sinocyclocheilus rhinocerous
AGTGAATGGGTGCCGTCAGAATGAGAGTCAAAACAGCTGATAAAAGCATCACAGTAATCCACAGGTAATCCACATTGCTCCAGTCCATCAACTGATGCCTTGCGAAGTGAAAAGTTGCATGTTTCTAATAAACAGATCCATCATTAAGGCATTTGAACTGGTCAAAATACAAGGCAATAATCCATAGTAACGCTTCCTCTAGTGAAAAAATCCTCTCACATCAAAATCTGCCAACATAATTCTTTAGAGCAGTTTTGGACTGTTAGTGTTTGTAAACGGTGCTTGGTCTGTGCATATTTCTTTCCTGATTCAGACCTTTTCAATGGAGAAAGCTATATCATGGATAGAGGACTCTTTATATATTTA
>NW_015737611.1:0-366 GCF_001515625.1 Sinocyclocheilus rhinocerous
TGTAAAAAGTATATTTAATATAAAATGGCCATGAGTCCCTAGCATTATTTTTAATATCATTAACAGGAAATAACTTGTGTAATACAATGAAAAGAATGACTATATACAATTATACTACACACGATTAATGTTTTAAAATGTTTAATGTATCGTTATAAGATGCAAGCATACAATAAAATGACGTTTCTTGTGAAATAAAAGCAAATTACGCTAGGTGGCGCTGCTCTGTTAAGAACATAAGCCCCGCCCCTCACTTCCGGTTCTGTGGCTGCGGTTCTGTAACTGCTGCTGGTGCTAGGGGTCTACAGCTGGATACTATTGGCCATATCACCCTGTAGCCCAAGACTGGTTACCCACTGAAGCTAA
>NW_015737612.1:0-366 GCF_001515625.1 Sinocyclocheilus rhinocerous
ACGTCTCGCTTCTCTATTGGACTGATTTCATACATGCTTCAGTAAGTGGTCTTGCCAGGGCGTTCCCAATGCGTTTCAACAGAGCTCGAGTTCCTGAAGGGGAACTGCTGATCTTGAATACTATTCGATTACCCAAGTTATCATGTATTTTATTCAGTTACTAAATTTGCAAGATAGCACTTTGACTAGCTTTAATTTTATCCTAATCTTAATGAAGTTTATTTTGACAAAGTTTGGGAGAAGCATTTTCAGATAATCCAACCAATGAGCATCAGAGGAAGTCTCTATATCACTGCTTCCCCTTCAGGAACTCGAGCTGCATCGAAACGCTATGGGAATGCCTTCAGCGTGACCACGCTCTGAATC
>NW_015737613.1:0-366 GCF_001515625.1 Sinocyclocheilus rhinocerous
CAACGCCTACGTTGCTAATTCCAAAATGTTATTTTAAACCTAGTAACGGAGGCTTGCGCCGTTGATAGCAGACTGCAGTTAATAACTTACTTATTAGAGAGAGAGAGAGAGAGAGAGAGAGGGCGTGACTTACCTCTGTGAGTCTGTGCAACTCTCTAAAGTGTTCGGCAGCAGTGTCTCTAATAATAGTGAAACTTTAAGTTCATTTTCTTTATGAACAGTGACATTGTTATCTCACTTGTGAGAAGTCATGTAGTTCCCTATCGATACTTCACTCGTACTGAGTCTGCTAAGACGCTACAGTACACTTTAAAAACTAACCAATGGCTCGGCAGCGGTGCTGCATGAACCTATGGCCACAAAGCC
>NW_015737614.1:0-366 GCF_001515625.1 Sinocyclocheilus rhinocerous
CATAAAATAAAATAAGGTTCTTGAGTCTTATACACCCAAACTGAACACTCAATATTATGTACAGTACAGTATGTATCAGTAATAGACATAGCAGACATAGCAGACTAATCCTCTTAACATGAACTTATCCTCTAAGAACAGAGGTCTCTAATCATGAAAAAGTGCACAGTATGTTGCAGAGCACAGACCTGCCTCCAGTGTCCACCCACCTACCCATAATTAGCACGGTCATCAAAACTTTAAGAACTCACCAGGGGATTCATGCAGATCCTGGGACAAAATGGCACTTCAAAATTCAAAACTCATCAGTGTTGGGGAAAGTACTTTTAAAAGTAATGCATTACAATAATGAGTTACTCCCTAAAA
>NW_015737615.1:0-366 GCF_001515625.1 Sinocyclocheilus rhinocerous
ATTTGAAGGGATGAGCCAGCAAATCGCTGTCACGTAAAGTCCAAAGATGAAGATGATAAAAATGGATCAAGGTTTATTCAAACTAGAAAAGCCACATGTGAGACAGCGTGTTCCAAAAGAACATTACCAGACAAAAGAAAGGTGAAAACAGAGCAACTTATAAACATGGGAAGTAATGGGACACCTGTGCTGATTAAATTAATTTCCATGACAACTAAAAAGTAAACAAAGGAAGACAAGAAACTAGTGAAAACAAACTAAAAGTCCATGATAATGAAAATAACAAAAGAAAGACTAAACGTCCGTGACAATTGCAAGTTCATGTAGTCATGTTCTCAATTATACCCCACTATCTAAAGGGTAGAA
>NW_015737616.1:0-366 GCF_001515625.1 Sinocyclocheilus rhinocerous
CATAAATAGAACGAGACATCAGTTTACTGTTGGGGATTTGTTGTGTTGTGCAGTGCGGATCCAGTGTAGACAGCATCACTGATTATAATAGGTTCTATTTTATGTTGTTGTGTCGCGTTGCGCCACTCGCGTCTGGTGTTGACACGGTATAAGTCTGACTAGGGAAAAAATGGATGATCCTGTAACCACAATCAAAATTGTACTGTTATTAATGTATTTGCGTATCATTCTTTGTCTGAAAAGATGGCGAATAAAACAAAAGAGGCCGTGGTTGTCACAAATCCGGTTCATGGACTTCCGTACAATTGTCCGTGGTCTTCTGTCCTGCTCTGGTGGTCTTCTGCTTCACCGTGGGGACCTTCGGAC
>NW_015737617.1:0-365 GCF_001515625.1 Sinocyclocheilus rhinocerous
AAGAGAAAGAAACAATTGAAATCGCATCATATGACCCCTTTAAACTAAACATTTCTCTGCACTGTTTAAAATCATTTCCAGATTTGAGAACATACTATAACAAATATCTTCTCTTGTGTGAGAGTGTGCATATGTCGTGCTCTGGATGCTGTAGAAAGGAAAATTCAATAATAAAGGCTGTATAAGAGAATAAAATTAATGTAAGCAAGAATGCAAAAAAATGTTGAATGCAAAAAAGAAAATTATTTAGTAAATCTCATCATTTTAGATAAGATTTCCTTTTTCAGTCATTCACACCAAACCATCAAACTCTTTCTCTCACCTAAGTTGGAGCGTGTGTTCGAGCGCTCGATGATGGCATGTTT
>NW_015737618.1:0-366 GCF_001515625.1 Sinocyclocheilus rhinocerous
CATTCAGAAATCATTTTAATATGCTGATTTGGTGCTCAATTATTATCAGTTATTATGGGTGCTCAATTATTAATAATGGTTATTATCAATGTGGAATGATAATCATTTTTGCTGCTTAATATTTTTCGTGACACATTTTTCAAAAGAACACCATTTATTTAAAACACATCTTTTGTAACATTATAAACGTCTATCACTTTTCTATCGATTGTTTATCAATTTACATCACTTTTGTTCAATTTATTGCATCTTTGCTGAATAAAAGTATTCATTTCTTGTTTTTAAAATCTTACTTACTCCAAACCTTTGAATAGTAGTGTATCATGATTTCCACAAAAATAATCAGCAGCAAAAACTGTTGAATAA
>NW_015737619.1:0-362 GCF_001515625.1 Sinocyclocheilus rhinocerous
ACACACACACACACACACACACACACACACACACACAGGAAAACAGAAGAAAAGCTAATAAAAAGAGGAATCCCTATGAATAAATGCAATGTAAATAGAATGTAATGAGAATTGTATTAAATTGAAAGATATTTGTAAGCCATATGATTTTAATCTCATGAATTGCGCACTACAGGAACGAAGGGATGCTTTAAAAGACTGGAATCAATTGAGAAATGTTCAAGAATGGGACAAATGTGGAATATATTAAAATACCAAGAGACGTTTGGACTTTCTCTTTGGTCAGTATTATAGGTTTTGTGGTAGTGATACCATTAATAAAACACACAAAGGCAATTTCCATTGTTGTGTAACTTTCCAGT
>NW_015737620.1:0-366 GCF_001515625.1 Sinocyclocheilus rhinocerous
CCAAAATATTGATGCTACATGAAAATAAATAGTACAATAATAATTCGCACCACAGAATTATAGAAGAACCGTAAAAAAGAAATTAAGTGAAACAAATTTTTGTTAGAGTTTATATTATTGTATTTTATATTCATGTTTGCTCACTTTTATGAAGGGTATCAAAGGAGATGATGTTATACCCAGAATCACCATCAGAAAACCTTCTGAATTAACTGAGTATGGAATTGTCTGATACATGTTTAATATTTATATAAATAGACTAAAGAATGTTTAATCAGTTGAAAACAGGGAATAAATAGGTTGGGGGAGAGTGGGGTGATCTGAGCCTGTGGGGAAGTTGAGCCACCCCTTGTTTCTAGGCAACCT
>NW_015737621.1:0-366 GCF_001515625.1 Sinocyclocheilus rhinocerous
ACTAATAGCACACTTGAATAAACTTATTTTTCGTAAGGGATATGCTAAAGGTATTACTTGGTCTTGTGTTGACAAATTAATCTTTTGTAAAACTTTAGATGTACACTCCTGCATTGAAATAAAACATGTCGGTTCTGCACAAATCACAGAAATAATGTTTTGTATCAAAACAGTGAATTATACAAATAGGTGACAAATTTGTAGCATGATAATAGACTATTTACCTACTCTATAATCCTGGAATTTGATTATCAAACGTAAAAATATTCTTGTTTGTTGTTGTTCAAGGTTCAAACTCCACTTAGCTCAAAAAACTAATGGGAAAAACTAAATGGGCATGACGCGACAACACTAAACGGAAAAATA
>NW_015737622.1:0-366 GCF_001515625.1 Sinocyclocheilus rhinocerous
CCAGTCGGTGGGCTCTGTTACCCTTGCTATGACTCCTTGTTTCTCTATATTTTGCAGCTCTTCTTTCAGTCTGCCACGTAAGGGCCAGAGGTACCCTTCTTGGAGGATAAACAACTGGAGTTGCATCAGGTTTTAGATGGATTGTGCACTCCCCTAGAAATAGTCCAATGCCATCGAAGACATCAGCATATTCCTCCAGGATGACTTGTCCTCTTTAAGTGCATTTACTGAGAGCACTAGTTTAATTAAATCCAGGTCCAGGCATGCTTTGAGACCTAATATAGGTGGTGCTTGTGTGCTGACTACGTAAAAGTTCATCAGTGTTTCTCTATCCTTGTATCTGCACAGCAACGCACAAGTCCCTTT
>NW_015737623.1:0-366 GCF_001515625.1 Sinocyclocheilus rhinocerous
GGTTGAGAACCACTGCTTTAAATACAATTTCTCAGTACATTTTACACCCCATCCTTATGGCATAGACATAAAACAAATTCAATCTTCCCACATCTTCTAAACAAATATGCCTCATCATTTCCAGGAAAAACTGGTGTAGTAAGGTTCTAATGCTACTATGGTTTGGTCTGATGGTAAACACATTAAGGTCTATGAGAGATTTAAATGTTCAAAAAAATGTTCATATCTACTAAGGAGAAAACAGCCAGAAGATAAAAGCACAGAACATAGGGGAAGGGCATCATCATAGGCTGTTAGACAAAAAAAAACAAAAAAAAAACAGAGTTGAAGTACAAATGCATTTCGTGATCTAGAAAAAAGGGCAAG
>NW_015737624.1:0-366 GCF_001515625.1 Sinocyclocheilus rhinocerous
CCCCAGACATAGGGATTGATGTGTGTTAAATTAACTATATCTTTTCCCCTCTCTCTTGCCACGTTAGAAATGTTCACTGATAAAAATGATCATATTTTACTAGCTCCTGTGGTGAACTAATATTTACCCATATGGTTGCTTGGCACAGTCTCTCATGCGTAACAAATGTTCACACAAGAATAGTATCAAGGAGTTCAATGAGTTTTATTACAGGAAGTTGATTTTTAATTCAATATTCATCTTAATGTAATATATATATTTCTTGCTCAATTTCTATCTGCCTCACCGCACACATGTATCATGCTGCCATAACATATTTCTCGTAATGCCACGTTAAATATAAATAAACAATAAATGTAATAAAAA
>NW_015737625.1:0-366 GCF_001515625.1 Sinocyclocheilus rhinocerous
CCCGAGTGACCTTTAATAGGATATGAGAAGTACTCAATGTGGGGGTGTATGGTAATATGTATAAGGGCATATTTCTACCAGGCAAAGTGTCTTTGCTATTCCTTTGAATGACTTGAGTCATGGTACCCCCTGTTAGAGGAAAATGCCTCACCTAAAGTCTTAAAGTTTGCTGAAATTTAGGAGGGGAGAGTGTAGTGTTTTGGATTTGACCGTTCCAGCAAACTTTACTTTTTCCAAGAAATAAATTATACTCTTATAAGGTTATTAATAGAGAGACATGAAAATAAAAATAAAATAAATATATGGAAGCTGTGTATTTTTTTGAGTTGTATGTTGTGTGATGTCACTTCCTCTGATTGAATTGCC
>NW_015737626.1:0-366 GCF_001515625.1 Sinocyclocheilus rhinocerous
TATAGACTAAACAGTTTCCATGCATGTGCAGTCATACTTCACAATTAGTGATGCACCAAAATGAAAATTCTTCTCTGAAAATAAAATGAAAATTCTGGACAGACTGAGCTGAAAACTTAGAAAAATTTAAAACTACAGCATTTTTTGTTTTAAATTATTTTTTAAAAATGTGTAGCATTTCAAAGTTTCACATTTTAGTCTATTTTTGGTGGCCAAAATCATACCAAATTCTGTATTGTATCATATCGTTCACATCTATAATTTTCTCTCTAATACCTCAACCTAGAAGTGTGTACCTGTAACTGATGGTCCAGGGTCAAATAGGCCATGGGGATGGAGTTATCTGAGCCATTGGTGTCTACAAGA
>NW_015737627.1:0-366 GCF_001515625.1 Sinocyclocheilus rhinocerous
CTATATCAACGTAACAAAAACATGCCAGGGTCACGTATTGAACCCATGTTTGAAACTGCCTCGAAACGTGCAGTAGGGTATGTAAATAACGGTGTTGCAGAAGTGTATTTAGAGGCACGTATTTCTAATGAGCCTGGGTTGGCTTGTTTTACCTGTCCAACAAAGACCAGCAAACCATCTTAGGCTGATTATTGATTATTATTGATTCTTGTCAGTAGGGTTGAGATCCGCTGAGCATTACTCAAGCTATTTGTGTCGCACATATGAGTGACTATTAAAGTAAGTTGCAGCCTATTTTGTGCATTTTAAATCAGTCAAAACATCTTCTGTTTTTGTTAGTTTGGTCTGTTTTTTCGTCTGTTTGCC
>NW_015737628.1:0-366 GCF_001515625.1 Sinocyclocheilus rhinocerous
GGGATGCAGCATCGCTACTCGGGAGCCGTCCATCAGCACCACCACCAACACCATCACCTCCACGCGGAGCACAGGGGTGGCCCTAGACAGACCGCACACCCCTTGCCAAAACAGAGCCAAGAGAACCTGCCCAGCCCTTTCAGTCAGGAAGCATCAGTCAAAAGCCAAGGGAGCAACCCAAGTCTCGCAGACTGTTCCAAACCCTCCCTAAGTCAGCAGCAGAGTGTTGGAGGGGCTGCCAAAACTGCGAATTGCCAACAAGATCACTGTTCGTGCAGCTGCGGATTGCAAGAGCATCAACAGCTGTTGCAGCAACAGCTGCAGCATCACAACCCTCCACCTTCCCTCCAGCTACAGGTTCAGCAG
>NW_015737629.1:0-366 GCF_001515625.1 Sinocyclocheilus rhinocerous
TGTTTACAACATATATTTAGCATTTATTTAAAATATATTTTGGCCGGAAAAAAGCGATGCGTATGTCAACGGAAGTCTTACATATATTCAGTTTACATTAAAAATAAAGCCAATAGCACAGATTAACGTGGCGCTGTCACTGGACAGCTTTTTTTTTTAGGTCATTTAGAAAAAAAGTGCTCAGTATAACTTACATTAGCGTTTTGAAGGCAAGCCATAAATACTTGAGATCAGTCTTGAGAACTTTTTCTTAAAGTGCATCTCTATAACGCCATCTAGTGTGCAGCAAAAAGCTTCTCATATTCACAGGCCTGTTTAACCTCATTGAACAAAAATGCTGACAAAATCTTGAAAACTCAGAGTAAA
>NW_015737630.1:0-366 GCF_001515625.1 Sinocyclocheilus rhinocerous
CTCCCCACACATAACCACATAGAACAGTCCAGCCGGCGGAAGGTTCGCGCATGCGCAGCCCGCGAAAGTTCCTGTCTTCAGCATTTACGAACCGCCGCCGGCGTTTTGACCCTTCTCATCTGCTGTACTTGCTTTTGGCGTCTTCCGTGTTGGATCTGCTGCAAGAAACCTCACAGCATGAACAGAGACACAAACTGACAAATATACAGATAAGTAAATAAAAGATGTAATAATTAAACCTATCTATAGTATGCGTGTGATTATTGAAATGGTTATAGCAGGGATATGTGAAGATTAAAGTGAGTGTATGCATGTATGCGAGCGAACATAACAGTAGCACAAACCCAAGTGTGCACCCGAGGGAAA
>NW_015737631.1:0-366 GCF_001515625.1 Sinocyclocheilus rhinocerous
CTTCAAGGCCTGTAGATCTTTAATGAGGTGAGGAGCTTGAGGGCTAGCAGCCCAACCTCTTAATAAATGGGTCAGGCACAGTCAGCAAATACATTCATGTATCTCAAAATACTATTAAGAAAACATGCAAGATTGTTAGTTTTTACAGTTTGTTTACTCCACATATAATTCCTTCATGCACAGACAGGTAGACACACACAGGATGCATTCTGAATCCCTACAGCTGACTTTACAGAAGAGGCTTGTATGAAGTGCTCTGTCACCTATTGTTGTACCTATCACCTATTGTCGTATAGTCTGACATATCAAATTTGGTTTTCAGAGAAATATCACATCAGGACTAAGAGGATTGGATGCACGGTGAGA
>NW_015737632.1:0-366 GCF_001515625.1 Sinocyclocheilus rhinocerous
CTTCTTCTTCGGGTCGCCCACGCTGACTATACTTCCTGTGGAGTGGAGGTCACATGTTATTTCAAGAAAAACAAAACGCCACAAAAAATGAAAACTGAAGAGACACAGATGGGGGGAGGAGGCAGCTGTTTAAAAGACAAAGTAAAGGAATGAAAATGCAGTGTTTCAGGATTGTGAGAGAGCTGCACAACGAATCGAATTTATAATCAATATAGTGATATGACCTTGTGCCATTATTAAACTGGAGATTAGATGGAGGTGTTTGTTTATTTATTTACTTTTTTAAATCAGTCAAAATAAAGGCTCAAGGCTAGTCTAGGCTGCCTTACAATAGTGCATGCAAGTTTAAAAATTAACCTAATTTTA
>NW_015737633.1:0-366 GCF_001515625.1 Sinocyclocheilus rhinocerous
GTTCCACTGAAGGCACTGTTTATTGGTTTCATGCATTCGCAGTAGCATTACTCTGGCACCGTAAACTCTTGATCAAACGGATCTTCGTGGTTCCAGGCTTCAGTTTGCTCTTTAAACTCTAAAACAAAAACATTATGGACTGACACTGTACATTTCCATTGGTAAAAGTCCATTTGGATAGACCAGCTAGAGTAGATGCTGACATCACAGTGATCCTTCTATGGGGTACATCCAAGATGGATTTTAGTTATTTTAGCGTATTTTTAAATGGGTTTGAATTGCTTTAGCCTGTCAACAACATGTCCAGGTCGTATTTCACCCAGAAAAAGACATAAGAAATTGCATTTTGCTTTAAAAAAAAAAAAA
>NW_015737634.1:0-366 GCF_001515625.1 Sinocyclocheilus rhinocerous
AAGGAAAGAGATGTTCATGCGTTTGGAGAGCTGCGGCCCGTCTGGGTGAAAATTACAGGGTTATTCTGTATATTTCTCAGTCTGTATGCCCACTGAAGCCTTCCTTTCCAATTTACACAGAAGGTTATTATTGAGAATATGGGAATAGTATTATACAAAACAATGAACAGAACTTAATTTCTTCACTACTCTTAAACATGGCATTGTATACGGCAAGCATTATTGATCAGTCAATAAAAGAGTCTGCTAAATGCATAAATGTAAATGCACTTATAAACTTCAATATGCAAATGCATTTGTTTTCTGTTACACTTAAATAGCTGCTCAAATGGAAATTGTAATCATGAGCAAATTATGTTTCTGTCC
>NW_015737635.1:0-366 GCF_001515625.1 Sinocyclocheilus rhinocerous
CTTAATATTTTTGTGAAAACTGTGAAACTTTCAGGATTCTTTGATGAATCGTACATTCAAAACAACAGCATTTATTTGAAATAGAAATGTAACGTTACAAGTGTTATATTATTTTCTTTAAAAAAATCGTAATATATCTCTTTTATCATTAGATCACCACACCTGGCTTTCCTGTGGTAGTGAAGATGGGTCATGCTCACTCTGGCATGGGAAAGGTATGATTGAAACCCTTTCTTAGACATTCCTGTAAAAAGTAAAAAGTCCAAACTAGCCTATATATATTATTGTATGAATTGTTTGGTCTTTTTGTGATTACATCTATATCAGTGCAATTCAAATTCTCTGTACAGGTCAAAGTGGACAATC
>NW_015737636.1:0-366 GCF_001515625.1 Sinocyclocheilus rhinocerous
CTTATTTTCTGAAATACTGCACCTACTATGCAAACAAATGGTAAGATCATTGAGTTCGTCTTTATCTAGTTCGTCATCTGTGGTTTAGGGCTCCTGCATGATGCTTTCTATAAACAGACACCTCTATGACAGAAACAGTATGCTGTAAATAAGCTTTGTGTATTGTTCTGGGTTCCATGGGTTTGTGTGTTTACATGCGTCTGATTGTGCTACAGAGCCATAGGAAAGTTGGAGACTTGTGGAGAGAGTCTGGGCTGAACTGGGCCGACTTCCTGCCTGAGGGAGAACATCTTCCTACCTTCATTTCACAACAGGTGAGAATGTAGCCTGAACACCCTTCCCAGAAATGAACCATCTGTGTTTAGA
>NW_015737637.1:0-366 GCF_001515625.1 Sinocyclocheilus rhinocerous
TAAATGAACGTTATAAGCGGGGAAGCGTTTCCTCATCTCAGCGTGTAAAATCACTGGCACACAAAATAAAGCGCACAGAAATTATTTACACGCACAACCGAAAAAACGTAATTCACAAGCTCGTATTGAACCGTGGATGTCATACTGAATGGTTTAATATTATATTGAGAATTGTGGCATCCCTAATATATACGTGCTAAAACATGCTAGAAACATTATAATAATGTGTTCACTTACTAGAAACATGCTAGCAATGTGCTAAAACATTCTAGTAATGTGTTAAAACATGCCTTCAAAATATTAAAACAGGCAAGAAACATAATTGGTTAAAGCATGCTAGCAATGTGCTAAAACATGCTAGTAATG
>NW_015737638.1:0-366 GCF_001515625.1 Sinocyclocheilus rhinocerous
TACTATACATGCATATAGCCGATCCACGGAAGATATTACTGAGGATAGAAGAAGGGAAAACGGAGGCTAAATCATTGATAGAACACAAAATATTTTGACGTTTTGTGTACATTTTTTCTAGAAGTGTATATATCAAAAGTAAATGTCAATTATTAAAAAGTCAATTATTTTAATTTAACAAGAATTTTGGGCAGGATTTGACAAAATATATTGAAAAGTCTTTATGAAAATAAATGAAAAATAAGAGGGCTTGGCAACGTCATCTGAGTTTTTACATTTTGATGAAAGATCATGAAGACAAATTTAATATATGCACAAATGTATCACACACAATAAGAGCAGAAACGTGTTAAGAAAGTTAATAGG
>NW_015737639.1:0-366 GCF_001515625.1 Sinocyclocheilus rhinocerous
TATTCCATATTCTATTTATAGTGAGTGTCACATGTTTGTTTACATGTGAGTATGTCTGTACCTGCTTCCAGGTGAAGTGGTGGCTGAGGAAACAGCCGATCTCTCCACGCGTCAGCACCCTATCAGAGTATGGATCTTTATATCCCGGCATCATTTCTATACCTAGAGCTTGAAGTTGAGATGTATTCAGAACCCTGACAGGGAATAAAAAAGGTCAAATCAACAGTTACCCAAACATCACAAATACGATTCCACAGAATGTCCCCTTGATGACCTACTTGCCATCTACAGCATCAACCAGCGTGGCCTCAAGTCCCAGCACCGCCATTGTGTTCAACATCCGTTCCCTCCGGTCCAACCTCCGCT
>NW_015737640.1:0-366 GCF_001515625.1 Sinocyclocheilus rhinocerous
TATCAAAGTCAAACGGCTAGTTTAACAGATTCCTATGGGCCTGTTGTGAGAGAGCGCTCGTTCACATCCCCGCTTCCTTGTTCATCAATACAGACAATGAGTGATTAGCACACAGTGCTTTTTCCTGGCTTCAAAGGCCTAGCCGTGTGGCCGGCTTCAGAGGCAGGGGTGGCTTTTAATCTGGGCGCACCACCTGTGAGAAGCGTCAGAAGTTGCGGTTGGCGTGGCAACAGTAGGACTTCATTATGTCTGAGCCAGCCTTGGCCTGAGTTATCCTGCCTGGCTGTACCTCTCAGGCAACACACACACACTCTGCTCGGGCCTTTCCCTTTCACACGGCGCCCGCAATTTGTCACTTTTCACATG
>NW_015737641.1:0-366 GCF_001515625.1 Sinocyclocheilus rhinocerous
CTTTGAGCCAAGAATTTTTGTACACTTAAGTCAATTCTTAGCAGCGTTCTTGAGAGTAGTTCTCAGAGGCTTGATAAATACGGGCCCTGATTTGAAATGATGGTTCGCGAATCATCTTTTCATTCAGATCGGGACTTCGGAGTGGGTTCGCAAATCTTTTTTTCTGATTTCTTTTTTTATTAAACAGTAGAAAACATCAAACCATTAAGGCAGTAAAGTAAAAACAAAACAAAGAAAAAGAAAGAAAGAAATTATACACACATACAAATCCCTTAATAAAATTAACAATGGTTTTACTATAGTAAAAGTGTAGTAACCATGTTTTTTTTTGTATAACCACAGTTTTACTACAAATACCATGGTTAA
>NW_015737642.1:0-366 GCF_001515625.1 Sinocyclocheilus rhinocerous
AATGCACAAAAATTGGTCTTGGATTTACTTCCTAAATTGCTATTAAATGTAATAAATAATTACAAAGAAACAGCAAGTTACACACGGAATTAAACATAAAAATTATGATGTAGACTGAATTTGCATTTTCTTGTAAAACATGCTGCAATAATCTTGTTTTATTTACAACTTTTAAAAATAATCAAGTTGAAGTACAAATTCAGTGTGAAATGTTTGATATCTGTATTTTGGCTCACGTCATATTTCTCTGTATGATCTCTGTGCTCTCATGTGACTGAATGTAATCGTAAAAACAAACATGAAACATGACATGTGACACACACACCCGATCATGTAATTAAAAACCACTACACACACTCACACACA
>NW_015737643.1:0-366 GCF_001515625.1 Sinocyclocheilus rhinocerous
TATGATTAAAAACCATGCTGTATATTGTAAATAACAATGTTTTATGTCCCCCCCCCAACGGTTAGACGAAATTTACGCCCCTGCTCACGACTAATGTGTACGTATGGCTAATACGGGTGGCTAATTCATACGAATTTGTGCGACCTCACTCGTACGAATTTGTACGATTTCTGTGAGGGGTGGGTTAAGGGACGGGGTTAGGGGTGGTCATTCGTATGAATTCCTATGAATTTGCCACCTCGTAAAATACGTACAATTTTTCATAAAACGTACAATTTCGTACGAGTGAGGTCATACAAATTCGTAAGAATTAGCCACCTAGTAAAATATGTACGAATTGCCGTGAATTCAGGTTGGGTCTCCAGA
>NW_015737644.1:0-366 GCF_001515625.1 Sinocyclocheilus rhinocerous
TATGGAATTCCTGAAGAGTCTCAAGCAATCAGCTCCTCCACCAAGTCCTCGGCTAAGAAAGATCTTATATAATGAAGGACTTGCATGGGCACCTACTAGGAAAAGAGGATGCAGAGGGAGTAAGAAAACTTTGCATAAAATTAAGACCATTGTTGGCAGAAGATTCGGTCACAAAACATCATGCTTGTTTGGACTGAGAAACAGGGATACATTTGAATCCAGTTTGAATAAAGTCAAAGTTGAGCACAAAAGGCCAACTGATTATGCTATGTTAGCAACTCTTTTGATGACGAACCCTAGATCTCTTGAAAAACAAGATTGATGAGTTTCAAGCCATTTTGATGGAAAATCATGTGGATGTAGCTG
>NW_015737645.1:0-366 GCF_001515625.1 Sinocyclocheilus rhinocerous
GATGAAAGATGAATTGAAATTCTGATAGCTTGTACTGTATTTTGTTCTTTTTCCAAAGAACAGTATATTTATAATTGACATTTCTCGCTTTGTCCACCATCTTGGATGGATTTTTTCATTAAGCTAGATTTACAACAGCGCTGAAATTTTCGGCAAAAAATTGAAAACCCATTAAAATCCATTTTGGTTAGCCTGGAGTCCAGTGACGTTGTCTCCAGATGCATTTGTGTGATGACAAAAAAAAGGTTGTAACGTGACATCAGTGTGTTTAATGAGGTACAGCAAGGTTATGGATCAGCATGCAGGAGATTTGGAGGCATTTGACCTCAAACATGTATCAGCCGCACAGCTTTCAGTGACCTCTGA
>NW_015737646.1:0-366 GCF_001515625.1 Sinocyclocheilus rhinocerous
TCACATGTGATTTTAACATGTGATTGCACATGTGAAGTTCATTTGATCCTTATATTCATGTCCTTTGAAACATACAGCACGAGTTACTCACATCATCACTTGTGCTTCCTCCTTAAACTCCTCCTCTGACATGAAACCCTCTCGGAGAGTCTTAACTGCCACCTGCAGGTCATTCCAGCTTCCCTTCCAGACCAAGCCAAACTGCCCACTGCCCAGTTTCTCGCTTAATGTCAATTCATCAGGGTGAATCTCCCATTTATCTGTAAAAGAGACAGATTTTGTTACACCTTACAAAGAAGTGGTTACCTTTCACATATATCAGTGTTGGGGAATGTTACTTTTAAAAGTAACGCATTACAATATTGC
>NW_015737647.1:0-366 GCF_001515625.1 Sinocyclocheilus rhinocerous
TCATCATTGGTAATTTACTCAACACTTCTGTTTTTGTATTAATATTGTAGCACTTAATAACAGCATTGTTTAGTGAAGACTATGCATACTACTGTGCAGTTTTGTTTTTGGGGATTTTCTTTTACCAGTATCTATGAAAGACTTGTGAAGGTCCTTGAGATATTTCATTTAAAGTCATAGTAGATCAATAAAATGTCATTATGTACACTGAATTCTGCTTGCATGATATTTTGGTATTAAAAACTTTGTGCAGTTGCAGTAAAAGGTTGTTGATAAAGATTTTATATCTCAGAGATTCCATCTCCCTACAGAGGAAGAAAAATAATCATATTACTGATGATGACACAGAGGATCCAGGGGAAGGCA
>NW_015737648.1:0-366 GCF_001515625.1 Sinocyclocheilus rhinocerous
CCCCTAGAGGACGCAGTTCGAAGTTCCCATGAAAGGGAACTAAGGTGCCATTAAAGTGTAGAGTAATATTACAATATACACAGTGCAGTAAAGTACAACATAATGTTAATAAATTTTAAATAAACTACACAGATATTACAGAATAATCTCTGTAATTCCGTATAATTTTACCTCAGATGAGACATGGTTAAAATCATGGATATGTGCTTTACTACATTTTACTGTTTTTTTTGTCTTCTTTTTTTTCACCTTAGCGTTTTTTAATACTTTTACATTTTATTAGAGTATTCTGTTAAGTATTTTTTTTTCTTTTTTTTTTCTTTTTTTTTTTTATTATGCAATAGAAGAACAACAAATACAATTACA
>NW_015737649.1:0-366 GCF_001515625.1 Sinocyclocheilus rhinocerous
AAAGGACATCTGAGTGCAACATGCAGCTAAACCTCTACATTCAGCGTGTGAAGACCATGTAAACGCCTACGCATTTCACAGCCACAGAACTGGCTATTAAATTAGGATGTACTTGACACTTCTAGATTTGCTATGGTTCTTCATCCCATTTGACAGTCTGATAAAGACTGTAGCCAAGTAGAATATTTCCAAAACAGCAAAGTTGCATGCATTTTTTAGATAAATATTATCCGTTTCATGAAATGCAGCTGCTTTAGAAGATTCGGCCCCTTCCTCTTCAGTCTGCAAACCAGAGTAAGAGAGATCCAGTGATGAAGAAGAGGCACATGTGGCCACTATCCACTGAGAGCTCTCTAATCCCGTAAC
>NW_015737650.1:0-366 GCF_001515625.1 Sinocyclocheilus rhinocerous
TCTCAGATTCAGTCTTTATTACAGGCTTCTTCCTCTACGACCGTCATGCACAGATTCACATATTGTCCTGCTGCCTTGTTTTCATCCAAAGCAACTACAAGCAGCATATTTTCATGCCTGCCCACAAAACACTCATTTTAACTATTTCTAATCAAAAAGAAAAACGAACTAATTGACAAATGTTTCGTAAAACTGATGCGACACTGATTGGACAGTTTTAGTATTAGAGAAACACACTCAACAGTCAGTCGTGACGGTTTTATTGAGTAAACAAAAGATCAGAGGTCATCGTGCAGAGCTGTAACATTCAGACACAAGCGACGCTTGGGAGGTGCGACCACACATGAAGCTATGAAACTAAATAAA
>NW_015737651.1:0-366 GCF_001515625.1 Sinocyclocheilus rhinocerous
TCCTGACTTTTAATTTGACTTTTACTTGGTAGCGCATTTCCTTATTCAGTGTAGTATTCGACCACACTGCTGTTTATTGTCTATTCGTGTATACATCGGGGTAAACCTTCACTTTGTCCATCTGAACTTGCAGAGTGGACTTTAAATATCAAAATAACAAGGAATGTAGTCTGCATGTTACAAATGTAGTAAAAGTAAAGATAAAATTATTCAAAATCACATGAATTAGGTCTACTATGATTTCATTCAACTATGTTGAGATATACAACAGTTATAAAGCATCGTATATTACAAATGATTTTCTTACTGTTGTTTATCAGATTTATGCTAAATTACAATTAGAAATATGCAAAAAATAAATGCCAA
>NW_015737652.1:0-364 GCF_001515625.1 Sinocyclocheilus rhinocerous
GAAAGGAAAAATTGAAATCGCATCATATGACCCCTTTAAATGACCCACCTGATCCATTACATTTAAAACAGACCACAGAAGTTCAATGCTTAATACAGACTCCCTTAAGGCTGAAAACAAGGCTGTCACACAGAATGTTTATGGCTTTGGTACTGCATCTTTATACAGAGCTGAACTTGACAGTGAAAAAAAAATAATATTGTAAATTAATTTTTACAAATCAACACCAATGTTTTTGTGAGGTAGAGAAGGACGTAAAGGCTCCTCCACAATATATACTTTCAACCTTTCACTCCAAAGTTTTAGTTTTATGTTGATTACAACAACCCTCTACGGACACCTTGGCAATTGAATCGCCATTGGC
>NW_015737653.1:0-366 GCF_001515625.1 Sinocyclocheilus rhinocerous
TATGAATTGTCTAAGACCTTCCATCAAATTTACATATCATGTGGGTATCACTAATGTTAATTTCTTGGACACTTGTATATCAGTTGTGGATAATCAAATAGTCTCTTCTCTATATAAAAAAAGACACAGCTAAGAATAGTCTAATTCATGCTAAGAGTGCTCACCCAACACCCTTAAGACGTGGGTTACCCTATAGACAGTTTTTGAGACTCCATCGCATTTGTTCCAAAAAAGAGGATTTTGAGGATAAAGCACAGAACCTGTACATGGATTTTCAAGCACGGGGATATCTTAACAAGTGGCTTGACACTGCACTTGAGAATATCAGAGGCTGCATCTGAAGGACTCGGACCGGTCATACAGAGC
>NW_015737654.1:0-366 GCF_001515625.1 Sinocyclocheilus rhinocerous
TCTTATTTCCTCCTTATTGAATTTCCGCTCAAACTGCAGAATCTTTGCTCCGTTACTAATGAACTCATTCCATCTCTCTCTTCATGCCATCTTCACTCTCATCCTTCCTGTCTTCCAACAACCTGTATTGCCTCCCAACTCTGTCTCACCTCATTTGCAATCTGCTGCTCTCTCTAACTTTCTTTTAAACAAAAGCACACTTAAGAAACAAATATGCAGCCAAATGTCCAAATTGTACACATTAAAAAACATCACAATAATTCACAAGTAATCCTTTAAAAATGATCTCTGTATTCTATGTTTTGGCAAGCACCTGTCACTCAACTGAGACTGCAGCAATTAGCAAACAACGATTCAATTGATTCC
>NW_015737655.1:0-366 GCF_001515625.1 Sinocyclocheilus rhinocerous
TTATAATAGGTGATTGAACATGCAAATTAATTTTAATAATTTAATGTTAGGCTATATCATTTGAGTGTTGATTTACACTACTGTTCAAAAGTTTGGGGTCAGATTTTTTTTAAATGCAAGAATGCATTAAATTGATCAAAATTGATAGTAAATACTTTTTCATTGTTGTAAAAAAATCTATTTTAAATAAATACTGTTCTTTTGAGCTTTCAATTCATCAAAGAATCCAGAAAAAATGTAGGCTATCACTGTTTCCACAAACATATTAAGCAGCACAGCTGGTTTGATAATAATGAGAAATGTTTGTTGAGCAACAACTCTGCATATAAAAATGATTTCTGAAGGATCATGTGACACTGAAGACTG
>NW_015737656.1:0-366 GCF_001515625.1 Sinocyclocheilus rhinocerous
TTCTGCCCATCGGCATCGTCACGTACTGCTACCTGCGCATCTGGAGCCTCGTCATACAGGTGCGCAAACGGGTCAAGCCTGACAGTCGGCCCAAGATCAAGCCTCATGACTTCCGGAACTTTCTCACCATGTTCGTGGTGTTTGTGTTGTTCGCCGTCTGCTGGGCTCCGTTGAACTTCATAGGCCTGGCGGTGGCGATCCACCCTAGACTGGGTCAAGCCATACCCGAGTGGCTCTTCACAGCCAGCTACTTCATGGCGTACTTCAACAGCTGCCTCAATGGCGTTATATATGGAGTGCTAAACCACAACTTTCGAAAAGAGTATAAAAGGATTATACTTGCTATTTTCAAGTTTAATTGTTGAG
>NW_015737657.1:0-366 GCF_001515625.1 Sinocyclocheilus rhinocerous
TTATAATGCTCAGGAACAGAGTTAAAAATAAATTGCAACCACTGTCTCCTGACGTCATCCGCTTTAGGAAGGAAAAAGACGTTTGGGCACGAGAGTAAAAAAAAACAACAACGTTTCTTCGACATGGCGAAAACTTGACGCTTCAGCAGCACTTCTTCTTCGTTGTCGTCTTTTCTGATGCACTCAACCAATCGTTCTAACCATGACCTCGACCCTCCCCACCCCCCAACCATTCGAATATCCGTAGGCGGGATTTATTTTAATGAATGGGCCGCTTTGTGATATCACAACACCCACACAAAAAAGTCTGTAGTCCAAACAAGCCGTTCATTGTAGTTCTTGAAAAGGGATTTAAAAAAAACGAAA
>NW_015737658.1:0-366 GCF_001515625.1 Sinocyclocheilus rhinocerous
AACTATAATTAAAACTGATATACAGTAATAAAAAGATACGGTTCAATAATTTTAATTTGACATTTTAAATGCGTTGAAGTCTATCATTTCTATGCCACCAGCATCACCCAGCAACACTGTAAAAAAATGATGTGATCAATGTCATAGCAGCATATGGTTTTTCCCTTATTTTAACTCATCAAAATAATGTAACCAATTTCAACTTAAAAAAATGTATTTATACAAGATTCAACTCTATTTTTTTATATTATAAGTCAATTTATGCACTTGAAGTTTAAGTTGGGGTAGGTGGAAATTGTTTAGAGTGAATAAAGAATTATAAAAATAATGACTGTTTCCAAACAGGTTTCCCAAAAAATCCTTTCA
>NW_015737659.1:0-366 GCF_001515625.1 Sinocyclocheilus rhinocerous
TACGAGCAATACCTTTCATTGGTCCAATTGTCTAAGAACAAAAAAAGCTTTAAAAACTTTATCTGTTTGTAAATCTTTTCCTATCTTTAATGACATGCAAGTCTCAAATTGTTTGGTTTTTTCAGTTTGTAATGTATTAACCACCCCCTTTTTCTTTTATTTATTTTATCTTGTTGTCATTGTCTATCACTTTTATTTGTTGATGGTTGTACTACTGTTTGTATACTGTTTTTGAGCATTAATAAAAAAAAAAAATAAATAAGTGAGTTTGTCTTCCTTTTCAATAGTCCAAATTCACCATGGCGCTGCCATCGTCTTTCTTCGTCTTTCTTCTTCTGTCGTTTTCCTGAGCTCCTGATTGGTCAA
>NW_015737660.1:0-366 GCF_001515625.1 Sinocyclocheilus rhinocerous
CACATAAACTGCTTGGAACTGAAAGCAGTGTCCTGAAAGCCCTAGCGGCTTTTATGCTGGAGCTGGAACAGCGACGTGCTGATTCGCACCAACAATATGTCTGTGGTTTCGTACACAAATCACCAAGGCGGCATGCGCTTCAGAGCCATTTTTAAGCAGGCTGCGAGCCTCCTATTATGGGCGGATCATCATCTACTCTCCATCAGAGCGGCGCATATCACCGGTCTTCTTAAATTGCATAGCGGACATGCTTTTGAGGAACGGAATTCCTCACAGAGAGTGGAGGCTGCATTCCAGTTCGGTTTGGATGATTCGGGACCGCTTCGGGAGGGCGGAGGTGGATCTGTTCAGTACGAGTGAGAACAC
>NW_015737661.1:0-366 GCF_001515625.1 Sinocyclocheilus rhinocerous
TTTTTTGGTTTGTTTTCTATTTCTCTTCTATCTATTTTTTATTTCAGATTTAGTTTTAGTAATCTTAGTCATTTAATTGAATCTTTTACAACAATTTTTGCAACAATTTGTATTTTCAAGGTTTTATTTTTTTCAGTTTTTCATGTAATATTTATACGATATATAATTTTTTGTTTTATTTTAGCTTTATTTCAGTTTACGAAAATGTTTTTAATAGTTTTAATCTTTAACAGCACTTGACAGCACTGCGTATAATCATATAATTTCCAGCCATTATTGCAAATTAGAAACCTTGCATTTTTCTTATAAAGAAAATGTAACACTTAAATAAACATTTACATTTAATATATATATATATATATATAT
>NW_015737662.1:0-366 GCF_001515625.1 Sinocyclocheilus rhinocerous
TTGTAGTACATTCCTTGTGGCCAGACTGACTTACTACAGGTGAAATTATAGCCTTTACATAAACACTACGTTATTACAGGCATTATACGGAGGTAATATGAAAAGAAAGAATGCCATCAAAACTTTCCTGGCCAAAATGTGAATTTACAGGTATGATTTAAACATCAAAAACTACACAAAATATGCATTATTCAACATTAGTAGATCAAAACTATCACTTGAATGTAGGCTATTTGGTGATTGCTAACTGCGTTTTTATTTTGAAACATGCCATGCTCGCATTTAATTAATTAAATCATAGCATAAAGACGTAAAAATACTCAACATGATGTCAGTGCTCTTTTCCTCCAAAAATTATGTGGATGA
>NW_015737663.1:0-366 GCF_001515625.1 Sinocyclocheilus rhinocerous
TGCATGCAAGCAGTCATTCGTGCACTGCGAGGGGCTTCTCTCTCTCGCCGCCAGGGCTGCAGGGGAGATAATTTGAGTCTAATCTGTTGGTGCAGAAGTGTGAGGAGTGAGACTGGACAATGAGACTCCCTCTCCTCTCCTCTCACCTGAGAGAGGTTTCCGCTTAAATCACGCCTGTCTCACTGGCCACAGACCCAGATCCCCAACTTTAATGGGAAGACAGTTAATAACCCTCTTCTTCTCCTTCTTTTTTTTATCCCCTGTGCACTATCAATCTGACCTGTCAGGGCACTGCTGAATCAAAGCAAAAGTCCTCTTCATAGATGACTGATTAGAAACGCAAAATCACAAAATCCATCTTCATGG
>NW_015737664.1:0-366 GCF_001515625.1 Sinocyclocheilus rhinocerous
TGTAAATTGTATTTTTTGTGGTTCATCTTTTTTAAATTGTATTTTCCCCCCTCTGAAACGACTGATTTTGCAGTGGACACCTTTTAGAAATTATGTTAAATCCATACACACATTGCTGTCATTACTGGGACAGTTACACTCTCTGTGCTCTAGAGTCTAGGGGGCAGCATTTAACTTCCTTTACAATAATTTCAGCTACCAGCAGAGGACTTTATTCATATGTACATGTACAGTGAATTGCTCATCTGGGAATCTCCCTAGAGCTCATGGTACATTACAACGCCTGGAATTATGGAAACGGGCATATTCTGAATTGCTACAGTGCTGCAAGACAAAACAACACCTGGTGGTGGTTTTAATTACAAC
>NW_015737665.1:0-366 GCF_001515625.1 Sinocyclocheilus rhinocerous
TGGAAAAGAGAGGACAGAAAAGGAGAGTGTGTACAGGGAAGATAACAATTATAAACATCCCTTGTGCATCAAAATGCCTCGTCCTTGTCTGAGAATGTTACAACTGGTGTCAGAAGTAAAATAATCGAAGAAGCAAGAAGGGCAGTCACTGTTTAAGTCCTGACTGAGCGTGCATTAACCGAGTAGCTTTTTTTGTCCGCTGGTGATAATCCAGTTTGTATTAAGATGGAGGAAGATTACAGTTTTGCTGGAGCTGGGGCAGTGCATATGTTTGGTGGGCACACCGCGGTGATTTCCAATCAGTACATGGTAAATTCAGTAAAAAAGGAGCCGTGTGAGGCCGCGGCTGCGAGCGAGAAAGCGAGC
>NW_015737666.1:0-366 GCF_001515625.1 Sinocyclocheilus rhinocerous
AAAAATAAAGTTTTATTTAGATGTTACAAGAAAATACTATTTTAGTCAATTTCAAAATTCATGTTTAATTCATTGTGTTACTTGCCATTTCTTTGTAATTATTTGTAGAAATTTACTAGAAATGTCTGAGTGAAAATTGTACAAGTAAATCCTACACCAAATTGTTATATATCAATTGTATTTTTTTCTTAATAAGAAAAATAAATTCTCAAAAAAAAAAATGGTACAAAGGCTGCAGTCACTTGGGCAGTCCCTTTCAAAAGGTACTAATATTTACACTATTACCTTTAAGTACTAATATGCAGACTTTGGGGTAAATACGGTACAAACGTGTATCTTTTGAGAAAGGGTGTGGGCCTCAATGAC
>NW_015737667.1:0-366 GCF_001515625.1 Sinocyclocheilus rhinocerous
TCACGCACACAGACACACACTCAAGCACACACACACACACACACTCACGCACACACACTCACACACACTCACTCACACACGCACACTCACACAAACGCACACACTCAAACACACGCACACACACACACATATAAATACACCACACACACACACTCACACACACACATACATATATAAATACACCACACACACACACACTCACACACAGACACAGACTAACACGGACACAGACACACACTCACGCACACACTCACTCACACACACGCACACGCACTCACGCACACTCACACACACAGAGTTCATGACTCCCAGAGTTTGTGCCGATGATGTAGGTGAAAGGTTGTGTGGGCGGGTCTAGGCACAGGC
>NW_015737668.1:0-364 GCF_001515625.1 Sinocyclocheilus rhinocerous
AGGCCGCTGGATTCCGCTTTTTGGGCTGGCGGGTGGATCCTTACATGTGTGTGTGTGTGTGTGTGTGTGTGTGTAGGTATATATGTACAAAAAAGAGTGCAGTATATCAGAACATTTAGCCTACATTAATGTGAATGAAAACACATATAAATGCAAGCAACTATCAATGGTGTCACAGAAGGGCCTGTGTGAATGTGGTATCATAAATCTGTCACAGAACTTTCAAAGCTCTTGTTTTTAAATATACAGATTTTTAGATTATTTGCATATGTGCATCAAAATTGATAATTGTGTCTGCACTGTATTCTTCACACACACACACACACATTAAAGGGGTCATATGATGCTGCTAAAAAGAACATTA
>NW_015737669.1:0-366 GCF_001515625.1 Sinocyclocheilus rhinocerous
GCACACAAATAATAAAACATATGTGAAATAGATATTTAAACACATTGTTTGATGATGTGCTAACAATGTGTGTAGCAACTGATATGAGATTATGTTTAAAAAGCACAGCAGCCATGTTTAAGAAATCAATTTTACCAATGGTCAGTAAACTTATTTTTTATAAACAAGCCAATTCTTACATTTTTATTTGATGTACACTTGTATTACTATGAATGGGAGAAAGTGAAACATGCAATATGGTGAATAAGTCCCACCTTCTAAGTACAAGAGCCAATCGTGGATTGATAAATTCATCGCATCACTGCAGCTGCCATTAGAAGCTCTGGGGCCAGTTGTTCAAAAGTAATCTGATCGGATTTTGGCCAT
>NW_015737670.1:0-366 GCF_001515625.1 Sinocyclocheilus rhinocerous
TCACCAACTTAGTTGTCTGAAGGAGACGTAAACAGGCAGGCCGAAAGGCATGGTGAGGGGGCGCAGCGTCTCGCTCCCTCTCGGGGAACCATGATTACACGCACAACCCGAGAAGTTCCCCTTCTAGGGAACTCCACGCTGCGCCCCTAGGGCATCCAACCATGCCATGCCGAGGCGCCTGCCTGTCCACCTGGTGGGAGAGCACCAAAAATGCAACAGACATACGCCAAACCTTTCCTCAGAAAGGGGCCAGACCACTGACACCACGGGCTGCTCAAATAACCTGGCAGAAATGGGGAGACCCAATTAGATCAAGGGGATCACCCCACCCAAGTTAAGAGCACAGCTATCCTCAGATAGCTATGC
>NW_015737671.1:0-366 GCF_001515625.1 Sinocyclocheilus rhinocerous
CACCAGCTGATTCAGACTTCAGACGTGATGAAGAAGAACTGTTCTGCTGCTGCTGTATATGAGGATTGTTGTAATGACAATCACAGGATCGAGTTCTCACTGTACTCGAGTGGACTCTTTAACATGACCTTTGACCCTGAGCACAGGCGCGCAGCTCTGTGTGGGTGAACAGACACGGCTCTCTCTCGGGAAACAGGAAGTCATCTGGACATTAGAGCTGGAGTTCCCATGGAGAACCGGTCCCAGGGGTCCGACGCAAGCGTGACGCACCGCTCGATGAGAGAGCAAACGACCGCAGAAACACTGCTCAACAATCACAGTAATCTGCAGAAGTCATCATGATTCTTCACACAAACGATTTTAATT
>NW_015737672.1:0-367 GCF_001515625.1 Sinocyclocheilus rhinocerous
AAAAAAAATCTAAGTACTGTCAAAGGAATAGTTTACATGAAAATGAAAATTTACTCAGAAAAAGCTTTATTGCCAAGCGTGAACAAGGAATTTTTCTTAGTAATGGAGGTTCCAGTGTACACATAAATTAAAGAACAAAAAATAAAAGTACAAAGATAGTTAGGTGAAGCAGTGAGGTTAAGTCAGAAAATATTTAAGTTCATATTTAATGTCCAGGAGCACTAATAATCCTTTCAGCAGTCCAGACTGTCTGTTGTAGTATCTTGATGTCTGATTTGGTAGCTAAACCAAACCAGACATTTATACAGTTATATACTCACATTCAGGCCTTCCAAGATGTAGATGTTTCTTCATGGGAAGAGATTTG
>NW_015737673.1:0-366 GCF_001515625.1 Sinocyclocheilus rhinocerous
CTCCAGGAACAAGTCGGCCAAATTGGGAGCCAGTTTCTTTCAGAGTCAGGCTTATTCAGTTGACAACAACAGCAGCCTGAGAGAAACCTCAAGGGCATGATCGGGTCTATTCAAGAGGTATACTTCCAGGACCGTATAGCTGTTGTTATGTTTTTGGCCCAGCAGTCGAACTCCCAGAAAAAGAGGCCTGAGCCTCAGATAACTGTGAAGCAATATCTGTGACAGGCCGGTCTCGATTGAATGTGCTCAGCAAGTGAGACTGGGCCTTTGAATAGCTTGGGTCTTTCGCTTTAGAAGAGATGAGGTCAACCCACCATTGCCGTCCCAAACAAAGGTTACCACCGTGTAGTTGCATTTCTGCGACCC
>NW_015737674.1:0-367 GCF_001515625.1 Sinocyclocheilus rhinocerous
AAAAAAACGTTTTTCTTAGTTATGTTAGAGAAAACAATGTGGTTTTTGAACCACGTGAAGCTAATTATAAGACAAGCGTGAATTTAAAATGTTTCAAATAATGTTCCACAAGTAATATTTTTCTTCTACTGTTTGAGAACAGCATTAAAGACCAGATAACTTTGAGTAAACAATCCATTACTGGAAGAATGTGGAGAGCTCTGGTTTTTATAAGTAGCCTAGGGTTTCCAAATCCCCACCCTTTGTCGCGCATACTTTTTAATTTCTTTGTTAAATTAAAAATAGGAAAAGTTACAGTGTTTCACTGATATGCTTTTAATGTTATATATTCATCCAAAAATAACTCGACATGTTCTTCAATAAAATC
>NW_015737675.1:0-366 GCF_001515625.1 Sinocyclocheilus rhinocerous
TTCCCATCAACTGGTTAAAATGCACAACACCGCTGTATGCTGCGTCAAAGACGCATGTGCACTCTCATGTAAACAAGCCCAACACGGATGAGAAGTGCATGGCGGAACGAGTGAAGGAGAAGCGCTGATGAAAATGCACATTCACTCTCTGACAGCAGATTGCGCTGATGGAACAGCAGAAATGCACCTGTGCTACTTTGTTTCTGAACAGCATTTTAAATTATTTAAACAGCCATTCAGATTTGTGTATTCGCTATAGTGTTCATCGCAGCACTGAATACTTAAATACTTAGACTTAATAGGCTATTTATTTTCAAACTCTTTTACATTTTAATCTGGACTACAACATGCCCTTGATATTGTTTG
>NW_015737676.1:0-366 GCF_001515625.1 Sinocyclocheilus rhinocerous
AATAATAATAATAATAATAATAAAAAAATCAACTGATCAACGGAGAAGCATACAAGTCAAAGCACTGATGCAGGCCCCTGCACTTCAATAACAATAAGAATAAGAATAATGACACAAGGTGTTTCTGAATCAATTATTTGAGCAACATTCTTTATAAAAGATTTCCTGCAATGTACGCTTTTCGTCTGTTTCTGGTTGGTACGAGGGTCCTGCAATCCAGTGACTGCAATTAAAATGTACATTAACAACCACACATCTACTTTATATAGATAGTCATATATAGAGAGATTGTTTTTTCCTTATTTTTTTTTTCACACACAGAAAGTAACAAATTAAATCAAATAAATTAAAGTCAAACATGCACAC
>NW_015737677.1:0-367 GCF_001515625.1 Sinocyclocheilus rhinocerous
AAAAAAAAGATCATCTGGTCCTTGGCATGTCTTAAAATTCGGAAAATAAAACCTCAGATGATCAACAACACATGACATATCACACCGTATCATTATTTATTTAACAAAAACTAGGCAAAAATGGAAAAGCCATAGGTGACTAAACATGGGTAACCCCCTTACTGTTAACAGGAATTAAGAGTGTAAGTAATGGTCAGGCACTGCTAATCAAATACCTTTTAATAACTGATCATCAGCAAGTGTGATCACCTCTATAAAAGCAGACATTTTGGCAGTTTGCTGGTCTGGAGGCTTCTGGTATGTTTTAACACAATGCTAAAGTGGAAAGACATCAGCAATGATCTTAGAGAAGCAATTGTTGCTGCCA
>NW_015737678.1:0-367 GCF_001515625.1 Sinocyclocheilus rhinocerous
GCTCCGCTCACATGCTCTGTTCACAACTGACCACAAACTCCCAAAATGTACATAATATCTGTAGAATGCATACTTGAGCCAAACCTTGATCCCTTAACATCAGCAGTCTGCACTACAATAATCAGCAGAGAAATGTCATTTGGAGCTAAATACATTTATTTTTTCCACTCTTTTTCCTTCCTGGTCTTATTGATTAAGTTTTGACCTTGTGAACTGGCAACTCAAAGAGGACAGTGGAATTGGCAGAGTCAAATATTGCAGTAAACGAACCATACAAGAGATCAAGTGCAAAGATCAAAGAAAACATACCGTATTCATCTAAAGCCCCGAGTTCAGCTCACCTCTGAGTCTCTGAACTGCAGCTCAG
>NW_015737679.1:0-367 GCF_001515625.1 Sinocyclocheilus rhinocerous
GAAGCATCGAGTTTGGACGTCAGCACCGACAGATTAGTGTAATTTTGTATAAGCAAAATTAAAATGCATAAAGTCAGACATAAGACAAAAACAAAGGAATGATTGCAAGCCTCGTCGAGGAGGAACAGGAATTCCAGAAGAGAACGGAATTGACTACTTCACCAGCACAAACCGACACGTTAAATTGAGTCACCAAATACCTTTACCTTTGTGTGTTTAGTTGTCTCATTTATTTTGACGATGAAGAGGCTGCGATGTCAAGTTTGCAATATGTGTGCGCGCAGGAGGTGCAGGCGCGAACACTTTATATCAGTGGAAAGATATATCCGTCAGATAAGAGCAAGACATCATTCAAAACGGTCTGTTT
>NW_015737680.1:0-367 GCF_001515625.1 Sinocyclocheilus rhinocerous
AAATTTTGACAAAACTTTTCAACATTCTGACTAAGCTGATCTTTACATTCTTAAACTATTTTAAAATTTTAAGTGTAACATCCCGCATTTTATTTGTTTGGCTGGCACTCACTGTTGAGTCTAGCTTTCTAATTCAGTGCTACTAGATTGCAAATAATAAAGAGCAGTAGATACTTGATATGCTGATACAGTAATATTTTTATTTTTATTTATTTATTTGCATTATTTATTTATTTTTTGATTAGTAATACTGTTCTTTGCTAACTGTGTGTTGTACACAATGCCACATTGAATCCCCTCTATCAGGGTGCAGGGTGTTTTGAAGATGAAGATTATAATGTTTAAATTAAGAACAATTAAAATAATT
>NW_015737681.1:0-367 GCF_001515625.1 Sinocyclocheilus rhinocerous
AAATGAATTATATATAGTATTATATGTATAAATACTTTATATATTTTTATAAATATATTACTAAATACACTCAAAAAATTAAGCCTTTTTTTCAAGATTTACACAATTTAATTAATAGTAAAATTGAATTGAATAATCCTTATGTATTTTAATTGAATAGTTGATCAAGGATAATTCAATTAAAATAGGTAAGGATTATTCAATTTGATTAAATTTGATGGAATTTTACTATTAAATTGCATAAATCTTAAAAAATGGCTAACATTTTTTTTAGTGTAATAGACCAATAATTGAAGTCTACATGTCATCATTTTAAAATATAATTAATGTTTTTAAGTATATATTAATCTTTGTTCTTTTTTAATTC
>NW_015737682.1:0-367 GCF_001515625.1 Sinocyclocheilus rhinocerous
AAAAAAATCTGCTAATGATTGGTCATTCCACAGCCAGATAAAATTACTCAAGATACACAAACAAACTACCTAAAGACCGCTGCTCAATAAGCATAAAGCCTGGCCCGCTATCACTGACCCGAATGACTGAGACAAGCCCATCTCTCAATGTCCTTCTCAATGAGGCCTGCTCTTAGAATTCAAATAAAGACCACAACACAGGAGGGGCAACGAGTCAAAGCCTGAGCTGAATTCAAAAGAGGATACCGAGCCTCCAGTCATCTCCCACACAAAATTTACAAGCGCTTTTGATCATGTAAATTAAAGCGCTACCACGTACACGGGAGTTTTGCGTTTTGTTTTATTCCCAGATTCATTTGCTGCCACT
>NW_015737683.1:0-366 GCF_001515625.1 Sinocyclocheilus rhinocerous
AAATAATGTTCTTTTTAGCAGCATCATATGACCCCTTTAAGCCTGCAAGAAAAAGAAATGTTAATTATAATTTTAAAAAAAATCTAAAAGGTCTATTCATGTGCTGCTGCTAATGAGAAACCTTAGGAAGAGCCCTAAATTTGCAGGATATAATACTGCTGTGATCATGAATTTGACTTTTGTCACATGTGGTCTACAGGCTACTCTGACTGGTTAGAGACATAAAAGAAGTGAATATCCTGTCTTGAAAAACATCATATAAAAAGACCTGGGTCTAGACAGCATCTTCAAAACAGAAGCTAGCCTCCAGACCTCTTCCTCTTGTGGTTATCTGAATATTTTACACCAACATCATGCAGCTGTGCT
>NW_015737684.1:0-367 GCF_001515625.1 Sinocyclocheilus rhinocerous
CCAAACCTGATCTGCCCAACATTATGAACAACACCATTGCATGGCGGTGTTTAGTCACTGCCACTGATATTCTTACACTAACTGTGATTTATACAGTGAAAATTGTGAAAAAAAGTTTTGAATACGACTGATAAGACCTTGTTTTTCGGTGTCTTTCTCTGCCGTCTCTGAGAGTTTTTGTGGCTCTGTGAGAAGAGATAAAAAGAACAGTGAGTAGAAAAGTAAAAAAGAACTAAACAAATGTGTGACAAAATATACAGATACATGAAAGAAAATACTGTAAAGCATATCTGCCTATGAACAATATTACCATAAATGAACGGAGATATTTAGAGGTGTCTCACAGTCCTCCCTGTTATTCTCCTCC
>NW_015737685.1:0-366 GCF_001515625.1 Sinocyclocheilus rhinocerous
CACCAAATACACAAAATAATGTTCTTTTTTAGCAACGTCATATCACACCTTTGAAACCAAGCTGGAGCAGCTGCCAACCGACTCCCATCGACAGACAAAATTTATGAACAAATGAACGCATAATGAGTAAAAAGTACTGTTAATCAGGTGCTCCTACTGGCCGAATATTATACCGTGTTCACATCACGTCATAATTACTGTAATTACTAGGACATTCTAGTCTGAGCTGTTCACATCCTCAGAATGATGGCAACAATACTATTGCCAAAATGTATCTGTTTAATCTGAGTAATCAACAGAAAAAACAAAATACATCAAGTAACGGTCGTTACTCAAATTTATAAACGTTTACTTTATTTCGCGCAA
>NW_015737686.1:0-367 GCF_001515625.1 Sinocyclocheilus rhinocerous
TCACGATTATATGTTGTTATAAACAACATTATATGTTGTTACAAAACAAATGTACAATATTATTAATGAATATATTATTAAAATGCACACACACACAATCAACATATGGACAATAATATTTGATTAAATCAAAATAAGGTAGTTGTTACAAAACGAATTTACTGTAGGCTATATTTATCAGTATCCATATTTTGCAATGGGATTATTTATGCTTTTTGTACAACGGTAACTATTTTTTATATTAATAACAATGAATATGTTTTATAATAATAATAATGTATACATTTATTTATATTTACAATTTAGATGTTATAATATTTCGTTTTAATTTAATATTAAATTATATTATTGTATATTATAAAATGCA
>NW_015737687.1:0-367 GCF_001515625.1 Sinocyclocheilus rhinocerous
CGGTTTGGCTACAATGTTTTGGCTTGATTATTATGATGTGAAAAGAGTGTGTTAGAGGCCTTACACACAAAAACCTTTTCTTCCCTTTCTGCTTTCTGCTGTTGGGCAGTAAAGCTGAGTAATATGAGTTCTCCTTATAATCTTAACTGTAATCGCTGATTAAAGCGCAAGGGTTTGGTAGTTCAGACAGTGAAATGGATGTTGTATAACACACGTTGTTATTTTTAGTCTTTTTGTGATCTTGCCGAACAGCTGTTGAGCTGATAACACGTAGTAATTGGTTTAGTGTTTCTCATGTGGCATAGCAACAGATCAGCTAACACCTAGAGCAGTGGTTCTCAACCCGCGGCCCGTCACGAATTCAAAT
>NW_015737688.1:0-367 GCF_001515625.1 Sinocyclocheilus rhinocerous
TACAGTCCACAGAGCATGCAGTTTTACAAACTGTTGAGAGAGAGAAAAAAAAACCTCATGTGTTTCAAATTCACCTGGTTTGGTATTTGTATATTCTGACTTTGATCACATTTGTCTTGTCCACAGGTTTCATATCCACCATTGCTGCTGAACCAAAATCAGCAGTTAGTCCAGTTTTGGACTGTGAGCTTAATAACGACAGGTACATCTGCACTGGTGCTCAATACCGCATGTACTGCAACACGACAATGCATCATTTCTATTACCAGAGATACCAAAACCAAAATCAAAACCAATACCAATACCAGTGCATGAGTAATGACTGTATCTGTGTTGGTAATAAGGACACCTGTGCATGCTACTATAA
>NW_015737689.1:0-367 GCF_001515625.1 Sinocyclocheilus rhinocerous
AAAAAATAAGGGACCTAAAATACTCCCTTGAGGAACTCCACAATTGATTGATAAAGGACCAGACAATATACCCTTAATATCAACTCTCTGGCTTCTGTCATCAAGATAGGACTGAACCCAGCTAGCAGCACACTATATATATTATGGAAGGACAACACGGTTTAATTTAAAGATAGTAAATAACACAAGCATAACAACTGGTGCAATTAATTTTATTATTTGATGTAATATTTCTACTCTGAAAATGTGGAAAATATAGTTTCACGTCAAACTAATGTTTTCTATCACCTAAATGAATTTGATTGTATGTGATTTGATTAGATTGTGTTTAAAGGGGTCATATGATGCTTTTTTAAAGATCATTATT
>NW_015737690.1:0-367 GCF_001515625.1 Sinocyclocheilus rhinocerous
AATGTTATTATGAGAAAAAAATATGTTGTTTTAACGAGATAATTATATAGTTTTACGTCATAACATCTCGTTATTCTGAGAAAATGACGTTTTATTCGAGAAAAAATATGTCGTTTTAATGACATATCTCGTTATTACGAGAAAATATGTAGTTTTAACAAGATAATTATGTCATTTTATCAACATAACATCTCGTTATTACGAGATAATGGCATTTTAACGAGAAAAAGATGTTGTTTTAATGACATAACATCTCGTTATTACAAGAAAATGTTGTTTTAACGACATAATATCTCATTATTATGATAAAATATGTTGTTAAAATAACATACCATCTTGTTATTATGACCTAATTGAGTGGAAAAAA
>NW_015737691.1:0-367 GCF_001515625.1 Sinocyclocheilus rhinocerous
AACTGCAGACAAAGTCACAGAAGGTGAACAACATGAGGCCTCATATAGACCCATAAACACAATCACACCATCTTCCACTTCCCTCTGGGTGAAGTTTCCACTGCCTTGCTGGATAGAAATGCTCTCGATGCCTGTGCCATTACCGTCTGTGATGTTGACAGACAGTTCCCAGTTTGATGAGCTGCAAGAGGATGAGTAGCAAGTACCCTGTACATCAACAATTTCACATTTTGGAGGTGAAAAGTCGGTAACCTGGATGGAACAGTAAAGGGAGAGTTAAAACATCAGCTTGTTGATGCAATTTAATATAACCGTTTTCTGTTTAAATATATTTTAAATTGTAATTTATTCCTGTGATGCAAAGCTG
>NW_015737692.1:0-367 GCF_001515625.1 Sinocyclocheilus rhinocerous
AATGTTGCAGAAAACAGAATAAAGGGTGAGTAGATGTTGAGAGGAATGATTTGGCATCAGTGTGTGTGAAGAAACTGTTCAAAAACCCATTTTTTCTTCCGTTATTACTTCAACGGCCTGTAATGACCGCAGGCGGAAATTACGATTCGCTGTTTCAATCCACAGACGAATCATCTATATGAATGAAGGAAAAGAGGAAACCAAGACAGAAGATGAGGAAGAGAGAAAGACAGAGAGCGAGGAGAGAAAAATCAGTTGAAAATCAGAAAAGATGAATCTGTCTTTCTCGTCAAATGAGTGTCTGATTGAATACTTCAGAGGAAGAACATGCAGTCGTTTAAGTTCAGCTCCTCAAAGACGACCAAAA
>NW_015737693.1:0-366 GCF_001515625.1 Sinocyclocheilus rhinocerous
AGAGAAAGGAAAACTTGAAATCGCATCATATGACCTCTTTAATTTTGTTCAGTCTCTCAGAAAACAAGACTTCTTATGTACAATTTCCATCTCAAGTCAATGTATTTTGATTCAACACTGAAAGAAAGTTTTTGTGTGTGTGTGTGTTTTTGCAGTTTATGCAACATTTAATGACATGACTTCTTGAATCTAAGTCTTTGTGCTCCAGGTTAACACCTTTTTAGTTAAGACCCACATAAACTAGTAAAATCACGGTAATAAACCTATTTGAGTGGATTATTGCTCTGTTATGCCGAGTTCACACTGCACGATTGTCAAACGCGTCGGATCGCCGTTGTTTTCACACTGCGTGACTATCTGGGGTAG
>NW_015737694.1:0-367 GCF_001515625.1 Sinocyclocheilus rhinocerous
CCCCCCCCCCCCCTGCCTTGGTGTGACATTGCTTTTCAGTTCTTGTTCAGGCTAAGTGTATCCATGCTATGGCTTCCTGGACAGAGTCTCTGGCATCCCAAAAGGATGGCAAAAGCTCGGCGAAAGTCGGCATTGAAGGCGTATATGATGGGGTTGAGAGACGAATTGGCCCATCCGAACCAGACAAAAACATCAAACGTTGTTGGACTGATGCAGGGGAGACCGGCCGACGTGCGCTTACAAAACGGCACCATGCAGTTCAGGATGAAGAAGGGCAACCAGCAGCACACGAAAACCCCCATTATAACAGACAGCGTTTTTAAGACTTTCGTCTCCCTTTTGAAGGACAGTTTGAAGGAGCTCTCCG
>NW_015737695.1:0-367 GCF_001515625.1 Sinocyclocheilus rhinocerous
TTTTAAATGTGCTATATAAATAAACTGACCTTGACCTTGACCAAGAGATCGTGTGGGCTGTTTGGAATTAATTCCACATCAAAAGAAACTGCTTAATTAGAATTTGTTGAATGTTAATAAGCACAAGTTTTTCGAACTTCAGCTCAAAATCTGTAAATCTCATTTCTTTGTTGTTGCAACCCATGATTATGCAAAGTTATCAAAGGGATTTCTACAATATCCAAATGGATATTGTACTATACTGTTTGCATTTGAGAGTCTCAGTTAAGATATAGTCAATATAAGAAATAGTCAAGTTAAGTCACTTTTATTTATATAGCGCTTTAAACCAGTGTTAATTTTGACAGCAAATTTTGATTTAGTTTTA
>NW_015737696.1:0-367 GCF_001515625.1 Sinocyclocheilus rhinocerous
TCTTGTTTTGGTAGTGGTAGCTTATTTTGGAAGGAACATGGAGCTGCTAGTAAAGGACTGACTACATGGGCGATGAGAGACAGAGAGAAATTGCTTGTGGGAGGAAAAAGGAAAAGAGTCAGTATGAGATTATATAAACACTTGACATTTTGGATCAATTCAAATGCACTGAGATCTCCGCAGTCTTGTGTTCTTCTGTATATGAGAGATACTTCCCGTAGATATGAGAGAAATAGATCCCGTATCAGAGACGATTCTCTTCATTAAAGGCCTCCGTATGTTTGGACTGATATCAGAGCACAATTGCTGTGGTAATACATTTGGCCTGAGCTTCTGGGTGTACTTTGATCCCAGCATCATAGACGAT
>NW_015737697.1:0-367 GCF_001515625.1 Sinocyclocheilus rhinocerous
GCCCTAATAAATTAAACTCCATTCCGCATTTTAGCTACAGCCTTGCCTTCCTCAAATCCATTCCAGTACATTTTTTTCTGGACCCACCCACCCACTTTTTCTAAATTTTTTTTTGCTTCCGATGACCATGCTGCAATTTGTAAAACAACGTATTGCTCCATCTGTTATCATGACTCCCAAGTAATAAGAACGACAGACATTCTATAATAATCGACACATTTCTAGACAATTGCGGCCCATAGCTGATTTGCAGGACATTATGTTGACATTACGTCGAGCTACAGTGTTTGAGGGAGGTTCAAGTTTTCTCAGGTTGTCCACGCAGTAGGGATGGGTGTATCGATCCGAAGTATCGATATATCGATAC
>NW_015737698.1:0-367 GCF_001515625.1 Sinocyclocheilus rhinocerous
ACATTTACACTGAGAAATACTGGCATGAATCCTGGAAAGATCATTTCTCATTAAATTATGATATGGTTTAGGAAGGCAGGAGCCTAGCTGACTTCATCCTGGATCCAACCCACATGGGTTTAAAATAACTGTCAGTGAATAAAGACTAAAGAATAATGTTGTTATTTTCAAGCCATTCCAATGTTACAGTCATAATGAATCATCAGCTATATGTCATTCAAAAGTGTTAGTATGAAAAGGCACGAATGATATTAATTCAATGAAAACTAGGAATTTTTTTTGCTCAGTGTTTCTAATTTGTCATGAACAGATGCCAACTATGTAGTGCAGGGGCGTAGCCATCATTTCAGAAGTGAGGGGGACAGAA
>NW_015737699.1:0-367 GCF_001515625.1 Sinocyclocheilus rhinocerous
TCAGATTTGAAATGGCCTAAAAACATGATGCGTTTTTCTTTCTTTTTTTGGTGAGCAGACAGCTTGGTGAAATTAAAAAAATGATTGGTGAAATTGTTTATTAAGCTATGATGACTGCTGATCCAAAAAAGTTGAATATTAAAAATAATACCTGAACATTAGTTTACAAATGACATATACATGAAATCTGTTGTGCATTGTATTGTTTATTGTTATTATTTTGGAATTATGGTTATTATTTTAGAAACACTAACTTGAGATTTACACTTGGTTTTAACAAATAGAACATTAATTACACACATACATACACACACACATATATATATATATATATTATATAATTGTTATTATTATTTGATAGTATAAA
>NW_015737700.1:0-367 GCF_001515625.1 Sinocyclocheilus rhinocerous
AAGAGAAAGGAAAACTTTAAATCGCATCATATGACCCCTTTAACAATTCAAGATCCCATGCAAAAAAAAAAAAGTGCCTGTGCCAGAAAGAGTTCATAAATTACACTAGAGAGTAACAGGAAGAACAATGTTTTTGAACCTTGAACATTGTATAGCCCATGGCAATTTATGCTGAGGAATTCAGCTTTGAGGTTTGTCAGAAATGATGGTCTGAACTGCCTAGAGTCAGATGGGGCTTCTCTTGAGATTGTGAAGCTTTCTATCATCCACATAAGCATACGTGTTTCGAATACATCTATCATCACACTAAGGCAAAACCTTCAAAGAACACTAAGTTGTTGATGAGAAATGCTGATCCTAGAGAAAA
>NW_015737701.1:0-367 GCF_001515625.1 Sinocyclocheilus rhinocerous
ACTGAAGCCCATCCTTCACAAGCAACTGACAATTTTACGTTTCAACAGCTAGAGGGCAGTTACACATAGTGTAGTAAAAAAAAGTGTAACTTTAAAATAGAATTCCTTGACACATAACATTTTTTTAAATTATTCATTTATTTACAGTTCCCTGAATCCCAGTACTGAAGAAAAAAAAACAGTGAGATGAAATTCATGTGGATAGCATAGCTCTATTAATTAAATCATTTGTTAAAATATTTGATGTGCAGTAGGCTATTTGAGTTGATATCGAAATCTCTGACTGTTGGCAAATTGTTGGAGGTTTCTCATTGTTGAATTCTTTCTAGCTGGGAAGCAGTAGACTTAAACAAAATTCTCCATTTGC
>NW_015737702.1:0-367 GCF_001515625.1 Sinocyclocheilus rhinocerous
ATTAATGCCTTATTCTGCTTGACCATATTTTAGATCCCTTAATCCGACCAAATACCTAAACTTAACAGCTACCTTACTAACTATTAATAAGCAGTAATTGGGACTTTACTGAGGCAAATGCCATAGTTAATAGTGACAATTGGAACTGAAAATAAAGTGTGTTCAATATGAACTCAAACATCAAATGCTACCAAACCCAAATAATCTGAGCTGCTATCCTCTCTTTAGTTCATACTTTTATGGACTACGACCTCCAGTAAGTCTACAGAGCTATACATAAAAAATACAACATCTAAGCAATATTTTCTCCTGGGATAATATACTGAAATAGTAAAGATACAAAGCAAACAAAAAAGAAGAGAGAGAG
>NW_015737703.1:0-367 GCF_001515625.1 Sinocyclocheilus rhinocerous
ACCCAAAAATATCCTGTTGTCATTTCGAATATCCTCATGTCATTCCAAACCCGTATGGCTTTTTTCTGCAGATATTGGGACCCTATGAAATCCATTAAATTTTTTCCCCCCAAATTCGGTTTTATTTTTTTCCAAATTCTGTTTTTTCTGTTGTAATTTTTCTGGATTCCGTTTTTTTTTTCTGTTTTAATTTCTAAAAAAATAAAAAATAAAAATCTGTTTTAATGGTTAAATTGAATTTTATTAATCAAAAAGCATGTCTAATTAACTGAAATCATGATCACAATTTAACAGCAATTTATTGAATGTTTAACAAAAGTAAAATTTTTAGGGCCTGTGAAATATATATATATATATATTTTTTTTT
>NW_015737704.1:0-366 GCF_001515625.1 Sinocyclocheilus rhinocerous
TGTTTGAATGCTTCATTCAGACTTTATTTTATTTGTGTTTGTTAGATGGTGATGCGGAGGTTGCCGGCGCTCCTGGTGCTCCTTTAGATGTTCATAGTTTGGATGCCAATAAGGATTATGTGATCATTAGCTGGAAGCAGCCTGCTGTCGACGGAGGAAGTCCCATTCTGGGCTACTTTGTTGACAGGTCACTGCATCTGTAAACAAACATCACACAAAATCAAATAAAAACCTCCAAAGTACACAGAATGAAGATGTTAGCCATATACATGTCTCAAGTATAGTGCAAATAAATATCATATAGGCCAGAACCAAACACTAAATCTCATATGTGACCCTGGACCACAAAACCAGTCATAAGGGTCA
>NW_015737705.1:0-367 GCF_001515625.1 Sinocyclocheilus rhinocerous
ATAATCCTTTGTGTCAAAGCTATTCATGGATGAGCTGTTGTGTTCGTCTGGAGAGGTCACTCACATTATGACGACAGGACCGCCGCTAATTGCACCGCATTTGTTCCACCATTCAGAGCTGGTTTCACTTGTATGGACTGATTGGATTGGAGACCGTCATATCTTAGCTAAAATACCTCATGGCCTACAATGTGTCAATATCAGTCACAAAAACTAAAAGTACTGCTACTGTGGGCATGGTACCATTTGGTATTTTTCAAGTACCTTAGATTATCATCATATACAGCTTTATGCAAAAGTTTGGGCACCCCTCTGAGGCTGGATACTAATTTGCTCTATCTTTATAAGAAAAGATCGTAGTGATATG
>NW_015737706.1:0-367 GCF_001515625.1 Sinocyclocheilus rhinocerous
ACTAAATATATCTAAGTAAGGTAAACTATTGGATTTTACAGTGTAAGGGGCTTGGCCCTGTAATTGCTGCTAGCAGCTATATTTTTTATATACCTGTAAGTCTATTTGTGGTCTTACTCCATCTTACTTGTCCCTCAGTTTTTCTAATATAAAAGTATGCTATAAACTTCATTCAAATGATCTGTTATATCTGAAAGTTCCTCTGGTTTGAACAGAGCTAGGAAAAAAAGGGTTTTTGTTAGAATGCTTCTTTGGCTTGGAATAATTTACAAAACATCTTAAAGCTGACCTTGCTTCCGTCATTAAATGAGTTTAAGCTACTTTTAACAGATTATGTGTTTTATCCTCTGGTGAATTGCTGTTGTGA
>NW_015737707.1:0-367 GCF_001515625.1 Sinocyclocheilus rhinocerous
ATAAGATAAAAAGTACAAAATAAAAAAATACATCACCTAAACTGAGATAAGTCAATATTATGAGATGAAAAGTTGAAATGATGACAGCCAGATAAAAAGTCAGTTATGGGATAAGTCATAATTATGACAATGTTGATATTATGACATGCTAAGTGATAATTATGACAAGTCAGTTATGAGATAAAGTCAAAATGAGATTCAACTGACAAGTCTAAAGTTTGAGATAAAATAAAATTATGAGTTAATTTAGGAGACAAAAAATGCAATTATGGGATAAAAAAAGTCAATTGAGATGCAAGTTAAAATTGTGACATGCAATATGACAATTTTATAATTCATAAGTCATAATTTTGAGGGAAAAAAATGC
>NW_015737708.1:0-367 GCF_001515625.1 Sinocyclocheilus rhinocerous
ACTGTATTTTTAATCAAATAAATGCAGTCTTGGTGAAACTTCTTTTAAAAACATTTAAAAATCTTACCAACCCCAAACTTTTGAATGGGATTTTGAGGTAAACCAGCAAACACATTTAAAGCACTACACTCACACACAGTAGAAATAACATGAATTTCTCTCTCTTTTAGCCAATCCTTTATGAAGGCCAAGACAAAAACCCAGAGATGTGTCGTGTTCTCCTCACCCATGAGATCATGTGCAGGTCAGTTCATATTTACCTCTCATTTCTTATAAGAACAACCTGAGACTTCTATAACAAACACAGCTCTGCTCGTATTCAAAGCACTAACATATTGAAGACAACGTAACATGCAGTTTTTGAAGT
>NW_015737709.1:0-367 GCF_001515625.1 Sinocyclocheilus rhinocerous
AATACACCTGACAGTATGATTGTAAACTTCTGTGGCATTTTGTAGCGTCTGTAATGTGAACTTGTCTCCATCTAGCGTTTCTGTATGGAACAGCAGTTTGATCGTTTTGACTGTTGTCCTATTTCCACCTCACCTTTCAAAAGGCCTAAATAAATAAATAAATAAAAGTGAGTGAGTGAGAAATAAAGCTATCCTTTTTGCAGGAAATTAATACATTTATTCAGCAATTGACAGTAAAGGCATTTATAATGTTAAAAATTATTTCAAATAGGCTATATGCAGTTATTTTAAAGAGTCAAAGAACACTGAAAAATGTCTCACGGAAAAATATTAAGCAGCACAACTGTTTTCAACATTGATAATAATA
>NW_015737710.1:0-367 GCF_001515625.1 Sinocyclocheilus rhinocerous
ACCACTCCACTTACAGAGAAGAGAAAGAAAACAGAGGACGAGAGTGATAAGCCAAAGCAGCAGAAATTAAGTTTCTCTCGGTCTGCCATCATGCCACTTGAACCTCGAGAAGTCAGAAGACTTGTGGCAGAGTATGTTGTCGAGGACATGTTACCATTGTCAACGGTGGAATCTCCTGCTTTCAGGAAGCTAATTGGCAAGATCCCTGTGACCAGCAGCAATGACAAGGTAAGCTAACGTTTACATGATGACTAGCTAGAATTCTATATAATCTAGTTCAGGGATGGGATGGGACTATTTTGTTTAAATACCTTTGAAAAAAAATAAATGTATTTTGTATTTAAATGTGTTTAATCTTAGTATTTTC
>NW_015737711.1:0-367 GCF_001515625.1 Sinocyclocheilus rhinocerous
ATACATTTGTTTAATGATTAAGCATATGGGCTAAAAATGAAATATTACAAAGTGAGGTATATTGCAAAAAATAAACAAAAATATCATACTATGAAGCAGATGAAATGTTCTGTTGCTTTTCTCTTTTATTTTAGCATTACTCACTCAGTTAAACAGATTTGAATAGGCTAATCGTTTATTCTGGTTAATTAAATTCTGGTTAATTAAATTCTGCTTACACATACACCTTTTAAAGCTCATAAAATAATAATACAAAAGTAATACATGTAAAAATTCAATTAAAAAAATTATTCATGTAAAAAAATATTAAAAACCACAGGACAAAAAAAACGTCTCGGTTACGTATGGTAACCCTCGTTCCCTGAAG
>NW_015737712.1:0-367 GCF_001515625.1 Sinocyclocheilus rhinocerous
GAGTGTCTACTATGTATGACATGACAAAGCGAATGGGAAATTAAAAACACAATTTTTGAGGGTTGGAAGGCACTCTATGGTGATATTGACCCTTATATTTCCATTACATAATTGATTAGTGTAAAAACACAAATATATATATATATAATTTTGCATCGAAGTAAAGCAACAATGTGAATGCTTTTTTTTTTGTCCAAACTGAGCAACTGGTTTGAATTACTGAAAAAAGTTTTATTTTTCCATTTTGAACGCTTTTCATTATCATGTACTGTTGCATATGAAAAAAATATATTATTCTTGCATTTTATATATATATATATTAGTGGTCTGTCTGAATACTGGATTCTGATTGGCTGGCAGGTATGCA
>NW_015737713.1:0-366 GCF_001515625.1 Sinocyclocheilus rhinocerous
AAAGTTCAAAAGAACAGCATTTATTTGAAATAGAAATCTTTTGAACATTGTCTTTACACTTTTGATCAATTTAATGCATCTTTGCTGATTAAAAGTATTAAATATTTTTTCAAACAGTATAAATCTTATCTACCCCAAACTTTTGAACTGGAGTGTAATTTCTTTTTTTCTAGTTCATGAACATGTTTTTTTCTTCTCTTTATTCTCAGATGAGTGTAGTCATGGCCAAAAGCACACTGAAAATGCGATCAGAACAGCACGTCTCGTGTGAGGAGTTTATTCTGTCTGCGTAAACTGTGGCGTGTCGGGTTATGGACAGTAATGCCGCAGGGAGCGCTTCTGTATGTTTTCATAACCTTTTGAATA
>NW_015737714.1:0-367 GCF_001515625.1 Sinocyclocheilus rhinocerous
ATATGAAACAAAGTCTCCGATTTCAAATTCTGTCCATTTTATTAGAAAATTCAAGCAATAAATACCGTTTTGGCGCTCTTTAATGTGGCGTGTCACATCAAAGTGACGGACGGCCTTCAGATTTGTCCGTCACTGCTAAAAAAATTCCGTAAATAACAGAAAATTTTAGGTTAACATGACCTCTGGTCAGTAATGACACAACAATATAACGTTTTGTACTTTTGTTCAGCATCAACATTCCTCCAAATGTCTGCTTTTGTGTTTCGTACCGCGATAGATTCCGTTCCAGCCTCCGTTTGGACCCTCTTCGATGTGGCCGCCATGGTCAGAGGTGAAGTACATCAAGGTTTTCTCCGACAGGCCGAGT
>NW_015737715.1:0-367 GCF_001515625.1 Sinocyclocheilus rhinocerous
ATCAGTAGTCACCACTATAGTGTGTTTAATGGCCTGCTTACTGAAGAGGTTCAGCACATATTTCACTCTGTGTCTGTCGTTCTCATTGAAGTCATTATACTGCAGTATGAGTGCGATCACATGAGGTCCTGGAGCAGACAGAGACACACACTCTCTCACTGCCTCTATTATCTGATGCTGTGGGAAATTTGGATGGAGCAGGTCAGTTTTGATGACTGTGATGTGTGTCTTCTCCAGCTCTCCACTGATTCTCTCACTGAGATGATGTGAATAAGATGGAGCTTCATTCTGAAACACTTCTGTACCCAGTATAATGTTTCCCACACTGTTGTTTTCTGATCCATTCTTTCCTATCAGCACAATCCTC
>NW_015737716.1:0-367 GCF_001515625.1 Sinocyclocheilus rhinocerous
TTCACAGAAATTGGCAGAAATCCTGGAAACACATGAAAGGATTAATACCAGAGAGAAACCACATCAGAGTTTCATTATGTAGTCTTGGCTCTTGATCACTGTAACTAGATCATCTTCAGATCCAGCAGGGTGACACCAAACGTGACACGATACAGACATTTCTTCCATAGAAATCTGTCCTAATCAGCTGCAGTGAGTGATTTGACAAAGAAACATCATCCAAAGTTGTGAAAATGAATCTTGAATAGTTTATTTTTCTTAATGAGTTTGTATCACTTTGTATCAGTTTTAAATTTCTCAATAGAGCTTAAATGCCTAATACATTTCACCACACACATGACTGACATTGAATATCGTCGACTCACAG
>NW_015737717.1:0-367 GCF_001515625.1 Sinocyclocheilus rhinocerous
TCAAGCAGCAAAACAAGCTGTTTTGTACAGCTAAAAATAGCTGAAGATGAGACCAGAAGCCAGACCCATAAAATTTACAAATGGCCAAGCCCGCTCTGTTACGAGAAAAATAAGGTGCATAGTTTTAAATGGGGGAAAAGGCAATGCTCAATATGGCCAATCTATCGAAGGAAGCCCTGCCTTCCGAGTAAAAGAGCCAGTCACTAATCGGTAAAGTCAGCACGTAACTGCAACTGCCGTTAGAAGTCCCGGATGCTATAGAAACTACAGAGTTCTGAGACGCCCGCTTAGGACTGTGCATTAGCTGGGTTAGCCTAAAAAAATAAGCTTTTTTAAACGCTATTTGAGCAAAAGAAACAACATTTAT
>NW_015737718.1:0-367 GCF_001515625.1 Sinocyclocheilus rhinocerous
ATTCTCAACAGACTCAATTGTTTCTCTTAACACTTTAGTAGATTTGGCAGTATACTGCAGGCAAAACATTTTTATATTAACTTTTCCTATATCCCACCACTGTCTTAATTCTTAAAACTACTTTTTTTCATTTTCCACTGTTGCCAAAATATTTCAAAAAAGCTACAAAATTCTTTATCTTGAAGCAACCCAATATTAAAATACCAAAAAGAGGACTTTTTTGAACTCTGGGACTTACTTATTACAACCAACACTAGATTATGATCCGTAAAACCCATTGGATTGATAGAGCAATCAATAATTTGACTACTCATCTGTTTAGACATACATTCTATCCAAGCGAGCAGCAGTAACCCTATTATTATTC
>NW_015737719.1:0-367 GCF_001515625.1 Sinocyclocheilus rhinocerous
ATTCTGAGGGGGAAAAAAAGACTTGACTATTTTCTTACAATCACAAGTTTATATCTCGCAATGCTGACTTTATTTCTGAGAATTGCGACGTTTATATGATGCAATTCTGAGAAATAAAAGCCAGAGTTGTCAAAATGGTGAGATAAATAGTCACAATTACCTTTTTTGGGGGAAACAGGCTTCCATAAGAAAATCCCATTATCAGAACTGAATTAAAACTTGATAAAGTGATAAAGTCACTGCCATCTGCAGCTTACAAAAATATGTTCTAAGAATGTTTTGATAATGCTCCTGTTAAATTATGAAAATGTTATTTGTCAATGTTCTCCGAATGTTCAAAACGTTTAAACGCAAATGTTTAAAAAAA
>NW_015737720.1:0-367 GCF_001515625.1 Sinocyclocheilus rhinocerous
TGAAATACTTGTGACAAAATGCCCTGACTGCCCCAGTCTACTGCCCTTGCATGACCCGAAGGCTCTGGAGAGTGTGAAAACTGCCCTGCAGAAATTCAACAAAGAATCGAATCACAAGTCTTACTTTAAACTGATGGAAGTGGGAAGGATCAGCACACAGGTGATATCGCTCAAACTTGGGTTAAGCTTAAATATTTAATGCAACTACATGAGCAGAAATGCTTCTAATGACACAAGCTCAATTGCATGCAACATTTAATTCCAAAGCTGTTTCAAAATGCAACTCATAAAGACCTTGATATACTCATGGCAAAGTTCTTCTGAGGAAACGTCCCAGGTTACGTATGTAACCATGGTTCCCCGAGGG
>NW_015737721.1:0-367 GCF_001515625.1 Sinocyclocheilus rhinocerous
ATTTATGAAGCAATTTAAGTGACAAATATAGTGATACAAAGCATGTACACTTGTGCAAAACGTCTTTCCGCATTTTTACCATTTGCATGAATAAAATATTTTGCATTACAGCTTTGCCTGAAGAAAAAATATATATTTTACTGGGTTCACTGAGGTTGTTTTCATATTAAAAAATAGTTGTAGAAGAGGTGAGCACTTAGTAACCGCCATTAGGGTTTCCAAAGGAACCAGATTTTAGTTAGTGAACATGGAGGAGGTCTATGAAGTCATTCAAGACACATCCGTGCAACGTCTATAACATTTTGCAGTATTTACATTATTACCTACTACATACATTTATAAAAATAAACTAGGGCTGTCAATAGAT
>NW_015737722.1:0-367 GCF_001515625.1 Sinocyclocheilus rhinocerous
CACGTACAGATGACTCACACGACATGCAGGTAAACATACACTTGCACCATTATCTGAACAGCATGGCATGAACAAAATGCTTCAGATGGCTACTTCAGAAAGAAAGGTCTTAAAAAGATAATTAGACACATTCTGCTTTGCCCTTTTTGCCATTTTCATAGACGGGAGAGAAGACGAGGACAGGAAATGATGTGGAGGGAAGGGCTTAGTGGGACACGACTCCACTTTTAACTGATGAAATGCAATAAATACAAAATTACTAGAGGTACCATGGTGCAATGATGGCATCAGATGGTAATACAATAGCACTATATGATACTGAATTAGGGCTGTAGCTATTGATTATTTTAGTAATCGAGTATTCTAC
>NW_015737723.1:0-367 GCF_001515625.1 Sinocyclocheilus rhinocerous
AAAAAGAAAATCACTCACTGCTCTTGACTGAATCACTGTAGTATATTTAATAAGGATTAATCTAGAATAGATAATATGCTTGTTTCATTATGATAAGTAGTTTTATTTAATTTTAAGATAAACAAAGATGTTATATGTCATAACAATTAAATCTAAGTCTATATTGCACGTTCAAACCTTAATCATTTATATTACCATTTCTCCAAGAATATATAATGAGTTATATATAATAGAAATTTTGGAGAAATGCTTAACGCATTGCAATTTAACTAAACCCATTAGATTGTATTCATATAAATCTACTGTAGACTTTAGTCAACTAAAACTAAAGCAATTAACATGACTAAAAATGATTCAAATTAAATAG
>NW_015737724.1:0-367 GCF_001515625.1 Sinocyclocheilus rhinocerous
TTTTCATCAAATGACCCTGAAAAAAGCATAATAGTTTTCACAAAAATATAAAACAGAAAAAGAAATGTTTCCTGATAATCAAATCAGCATATTAAAATGATTTCTGAAGGCTCATGTGACACTGAAGACTGAAAATATAACTTTCACATGAACAAATTACACTTTATATTATATTCAAATAGAAAACAGTTATTTTTTATATATATTTATATACATTTTATTTATATATTATTATTGTAGCCTATTATTACAATGTAATGTCGAAGTTGTATGTAGTTCTATAGGAGCATGGGCGACATTAGAAATTGCCAGTCATGGAATCCCCGCTGCAATTGGAGCACTTAGCCAAGCGCTAAATACCCTCAAC
>NW_015737725.1:0-367 GCF_001515625.1 Sinocyclocheilus rhinocerous
AGACTTCTTTAAAAAACATTACAAGTCTTACTGATCCTAAACTTTTGACCGGTAGTGTATATGTTTTGATTTATTTTTTAAAAAAAGTTAAAACTTTTATTCAGTAAGGATGCATTGATCAAAGTTGACAGTAAAGACATTTGATGTTGCAAAAGCTTTCTATGTCAAATAAATACTTATAGAATTTTTTTTTCCTAGTCATCAAGTAATACTGAAAAAAATTAGTTTTCACAGAAATTTTAAGCAGTTTTCAACATTAATAATAATGAGATGTTTCTTGAGCATCAAATCAGCATATTCAAATGATTTCTGAAGGATCATATGACACTGAAGACTCGAGTAATGATGCTGAAAATTCAGCTTTGCA
>NW_015737726.1:0-367 GCF_001515625.1 Sinocyclocheilus rhinocerous
TTCCCATTTTATTACTGACTGTTTACTTGTCTTTAACAATTTAATGTTTGAATTTTATATTAGTCTTGTTGTTTTTGCTGTGGTATTTTTTTTGTTAAGACCATAGGCAAAAGTTCCTCAGTGTTCTGTAGGCTGCTCATGTTATTCAGCTGCAGCAGAACACTGTAAAAACACTGAATAAATATGTTTGACTTAATTTTTTTTTTTACTGGATTTTTTTTTACTTATTGGAATCGAAACTAGGAATCGATAAGAATCAGTATGAATAAGCAGAATCAGAATCGATAAAATTCAAATGATACCCAACTCTATTCTTCACAGAAGTCTAAAGCCCCGTTCACACCGCCAGCGACTTTTTCGCTGTATG
>NW_015737727.1:0-367 GCF_001515625.1 Sinocyclocheilus rhinocerous
CAAATAGTGATATAGATTCTATTCAGACAAAGAATGAACAGAAATTATATTCTGTTTGTACTATGGATAAATTGTCTATGTAATATTGTGTGAAGTTAAATAGCCTTTGCTAAAACAAGATTGGTTATTCGTACTGTAAGATATGTGACTGGCCAGTGGTGAAAAACATCTTTGATCACATTTGCTGTGTGCGTGATGCAGCCATTATTCAAACACAGATTGATGATGCAGAGAGACGAAAAAAGCTTAGTTAATCTTAAGCCTTGCATGCATTGGCACAGAGCACTGCCCTAAGCAGAAAATATAAGCAGAAGTGCCTTTATTTAATGCACATTATGTAATCCTCTCATATCAGCTGCTATATGCA
>NW_015737728.1:0-367 GCF_001515625.1 Sinocyclocheilus rhinocerous
TGTAAAAATGAATAACATGCATCAATGAATTGTGCACCAAGACCAAGAACATACATTTAAATAGTAAACAGAATAAAATCTTGTCTTGAAAATGACAAAATGTTGATTTGAAATGGAGAAGTGGAACAAAAAGGCACCCAGAAAGGAAACAAGCAAGTTTCATGATGAATGGCTATTCAAATGCTAAATGAGTGTGTAATCCTCATTGTGATATAAAAGATGCATGGCTCTCAAAAACAAAAAGTTTGACACTTTTGCACGAACATTGAAGAGAAACTGAAAGAGCCACTTTAAAAGTGGAAAATATGCCAATTGACATTGGTTCCTGTGACAGGACTGCTATCTGCTGGATCAAGGCGGAATAAAG
>NW_015737729.1:0-367 GCF_001515625.1 Sinocyclocheilus rhinocerous
GGTAGCTATGGTTTGGTACAGTCCAGTGGAAATACTCATCAAAGCAGTTCACACAGTAGTCCACTCACAGTAGCGGTACAGAGGTCAATACTTCTACAGCAGTAAAACTGCCACTTGTGTGAAAACACAGTAATGACATCGGCCCGGTGTGAAAACAGTCCAAAATCAGAGCTCACCGTTTGCGGTAGCTGCTCATTCCTGTCAAGATGTGGTATGGTGGACACTCAAAGGTGGATTTTTGGTCAAAATCATTGACGTTTGTCTGAACTGGAATCAAAGGTGTCTTTACAGCCGAACTCCCACATCCGGTCCTCGTGATGATTGTGATGTTGGCTTAGGCAGGGAAACGGGATGTTCTGATTATATA
>NW_015737730.1:0-367 GCF_001515625.1 Sinocyclocheilus rhinocerous
AATAATAACCTTTCCTACAGGTGTGTTATACAGTGGATTATGTTACATTTTTTTTTTTTAAATTTCATCAACAAAAGTTCATGATAAAACTGAAAGCAGTATTGGGTCTGTGAACACTTGCTATATTTTCCAAGAGAGTCCTAACACGTCTAAGGTCCAGGTCACTATGCACCACAACAAACATCTGAAAGTATAAATAGACTGAACACTATCACTGAGGGAGCTTGTCTGTGGATTACAAGGTCATTGCCACAGATTCAGTCTGGAATACAGAACCTCACATTGAGACTGAAAGCGACTTGTTTCTTCAGTGCTATATACCTTCATAAGAGAGAACACAACATCACATTAAGGCAATTGCTGGTGA
>NW_015737731.1:0-367 GCF_001515625.1 Sinocyclocheilus rhinocerous
ATTTATTACTAAAGAGGCAGCAGAGGGCGCTTCAGATGTAATACAGTTCACCAGAGATGATTATGTCACCTTTAACAGCTTCAAAATGAGATCCAGAGATTAAATCACAAAGGTAGAATATTTCTTCAGAAAAAACAACATTTCATTCCTGGATTTCAAGCCTATCATCTGAATCTGCATATTCTCTTTATTACATTCATATACAGTATAACATTTACTGAAAACATTCTTATAATAAACAGTAATATTATTTATGTCTGAGGAAAAGGCTGAAAAAGCAATTACAGAGAAAATGTGAGAAAAGAAGAAAAGTGGAGAAAAAAACAACTATGTACTAGCAGGGAGTGATCATTCTGTGGATCATAAA
>NW_015737732.1:0-367 GCF_001515625.1 Sinocyclocheilus rhinocerous
ACAGTGAGGCAGAAGTGTGAGTAATGGATGAGGTTAATCAGTCGTATCTCACAGTCATCCGTGTTCGCTTGACTCCTGCATCTGCCTCTCTCCCACTGCGCTCACGGCCCCTGCAGAGATATCACCTACATAGGGGCCTACATGAGGCAGGCAGTTCCCTGAGCGTAGATCTAGAGCAAACAGTCATTTAATTAGTAGTGTTTGCCAAAACAAACATCACTTTTGCTATAACTTGGAATTTGAAGAAACTGAATTATGAATTAAACTATTTGGACTCGTTGAGCATACTGTAGGTGTGCTATTACATGGCAAACCTGGCAACCGCCCTTAAAGGGGTCATATGATGCGATTTCAATTTTTCCTTTCT
>NW_015737733.1:0-367 GCF_001515625.1 Sinocyclocheilus rhinocerous
ATAAGCCTCCTTTGCAAACTGTACACAGTGATAAAGTTCCTTCATGGATGTGTTGCTACAGATGCTGTAGGGCTTTTTCCTCTCACCCCTGAAATCTCAAGTGTTGAGGAAACACTTCGGCTGCAGAGTTGATCCTGGCGATAACGTGTTAACTATTGCTGTCTGAATGAAGTCTGCATAGCTGTGTGCCGCTTGTCATTGAGGCTTTCTGTGTGAGCAATGAAAGCACAGCGAGGCTGCATTTATTTAATCAAAAATACAGTAAAAACAGCAGTATTGTGAAATGTTGTTATAATTTTAGATGTTTTTTTTTGAATGTGTATTCAAAATGTAATTTATTTCTGTGATGCAAAGCTGAATTTTCAGC
>NW_015737734.1:0-367 GCF_001515625.1 Sinocyclocheilus rhinocerous
TGCAGTAAAAGGCTTGAATGATTGGAGGGAAGATGATTCCTCCATTGCATCGTGTAAAGTGGCTGACAAATTTACTGTAAAGGAACTGTTCACTTACAAATGACCATTTTCATGTCATCATTTACTCACCCTCATGCGGTTCTGACCCTCTGTTATCTTCCTCCTGTAAAATGCAAAATGAGATGTTCGACAGAATGATTGAGCTGCTCAGTGCTCAGACAGTGAAAAGTGGAGGATTTCATACAAAAAAGGCAGTAAAAAAAATCATGACAGTGCACTATATTCCAAGTGATGTGTAATAGCTTTGTATAAAGAACAGACACAAATTTAAAGTCCCCATGAAATCAAAATTAAAGTTTTTTGGGTG
>NW_015737735.1:0-365 GCF_001515625.1 Sinocyclocheilus rhinocerous
ACACACACACACACACACACACACACACACTTACTTCCTGTTGCCTGATTTAAACCAGCAGAGGGTTGGATGTCATGAGGGCTCTATTAGTTGAAAGACTGTTTAACTTATTTTTTGACTAAGATTTTTGACTAAGACTAAGATTTTCCCCCCTTGAACATCCCATTTCCCCTAAAAATTTAGAAGAAAAAAAAAAATGAAACTGCATTTCCTTTAGACTGATTATAATGAATATAATTCTCTGCATTGTACTTTTTATTTATTGGTATGATATGCTGACCAGCATTAGTAGCAAAGATTTAATAATATAATATAATATAACAATTTATTTAAATTATCTAGATCAGGGATGGGCAACTGGTATA
>NW_015737736.1:0-364 GCF_001515625.1 Sinocyclocheilus rhinocerous
AATATCTCCACACTGGTGTCAAAGTGAGCAGAAATAATTGTTTTCCCGCAGCATTACTGCGTCTGGTCTGGAGTTTTGTGTAAGTAGGTCAGTACAGTGGGTGAAGAAAAAGGTCATTTTTGGAGTATTATATTTACATGTTCCTGATCTTATTATGTAAGATTAATTTGTTAACCAAGAAAAAATAAGCATTAGTCATTGTAATCTTGAATATCCATCAGGTTTGGGAAGCAAGTCACATTATGGAAGTAAAATAGGTTGCAGGTTCAGGTTATGCCTGAATGAGACAAGTTCTCCTAAAAAGTACTCTTGGCTCTAATAATAATAATAATAATAATAATAATAATAATAATAATAGTAAGTA
>NW_015737737.1:0-367 GCF_001515625.1 Sinocyclocheilus rhinocerous
TCAGAATCCAGTATTCAGACAGACCATGAAATAATATAATAACTACATTTTTAAAATAAATATTATTTTTTTAATTTTTTTTTAGAATTTGAATATTTGTAATTTTGTTGGCTATTGGCAATGACAAAAATATTTTCTTGGTTGTCTTAATTGGCTAAGAATTTAATAACAATGAATCCATAATAAGTACAAACCTTATAATAGCCTAACATTTATTGTAAGTTATTTAATAATGCATTTTTATTTTAAAATTGTTTATTTATTGGTTATTTGCAGTAGCATAAAGATATAATTTGACTTATCAGTAGGGCTGTGCAATTTCATCACATGCGATTGTCATGCGCATCTCGTCAGTAAAGCCGGTCCC
>NW_015737738.1:0-367 GCF_001515625.1 Sinocyclocheilus rhinocerous
CAGCAGTAGCCTTTTTAAATGAAATGATACATCGTTTCCTGAGAATGTCCCATGCTAAGTCCATGCATGGCACCATTACATATCCAAAGCTCAAAAACACTAGAAAGACAAACTAAAGTAAGTCGAACTAAACCCAGAATCAGAATCATTCAGATACACCTGATAAGTTTCCTCAACAATGATATGAATGTGGGGAAAAGGACACTATACACTACAACAGCTCTAATAACTATCAGTTGCCTACCCACACCCTCATCACCTCTTCAGGCTGATTTTGGATTGGGCTGCTGGCGCTTTCAAAACTGACCTGCCATCAACAGGAAGTTGTGGTAGTTACAGAAAGTAATCAGTTGGGCTGTAGTAGAGC
>NW_015737739.1:0-367 GCF_001515625.1 Sinocyclocheilus rhinocerous
ATGTGAAACCAGGTAAAGATAGATCAAATTTCAGCAAATAAATAAAGATAGAGGAAGATCTGTATGCAGATAATGCGAGAGGAGTCAAAACATCAAACATGAAAACATATACAAGTCATACAGACTGCAGTAAAATAAGAAAAAAAAACTGGGATAGCAAGTGGAAAAATAAAGAAACTAACGTTAATGAGGAAAATAACGAGTTTTGGCAAGAAATATGGAACAAAGAAACTGGGAGAGATAGTATCCAAAGAGTATAATAATAATAACTAACAACAGGTAAGAAGATAATATATAGAACCAAACTGGCCACTCAAATTTGTTTAAATCAGTCATTAAGAATAGGGAAAGATAAAACAGGACTGTT
>NW_015737740.1:0-367 GCF_001515625.1 Sinocyclocheilus rhinocerous
ATGCATGCTAATAAGCAACTAGTTAAGAGACCCTAAAATAAAGAGTTACCCTTACATTTACATAAGGCCTACTTAAAATCCCAAACAATTGTGTGTACAGTAGTTTTATGTACACTACTGGTGAAAAGTTTGTAATAATTATGATTCTGAAAAATGTAGATGTTTTTCAAACATATTATTTTTGTGCAAGCTGTGATATGTTTCAAGATTTTTTGATGCATTTATTTAAAATGTAAATGTTTTGAAATATTATAACAGTCTTTACTGTCACTTTTGATCAAGCAAGCTCGCTTACTGGATATAAGTACTATTTTCTTTCTTTTTTTTTTAAATCAATCTTACCCCAAACTTTTGAATGGTAGAGTAT
>NW_015737741.1:0-367 GCF_001515625.1 Sinocyclocheilus rhinocerous
AAGTTTCTAGTATTCCTCAAGACCTTGATTAGCTGGTTGAGGTGTGGTTAATTGGGATTGGAACTACAGTCTGCAGAACAGTGGTCCTCCAGGATCAGAATTAGACACCCCTGGTATAGACTGAGGCCTGGGTGGAGGGGGATCTTACCGGTAGGTTCTGTAGCAGGAGATTCAATCGGAGGGGGGGAGGTCGGCACATTCTTAGGCGGAAGCGGAGGCAGAGCTGCAATGACATTAGTGCGGCTGAGACAAGCTCTCACATACACCCCAGACCCACCGTAGGCCACGCCACCATGCCCCACAGCACCATGCAAAGGCAAGGTCTCATTCAGGTAGTCAGGGACAACAGAGAAGGACTGTGGCATGG
>NW_015737742.1:0-367 GCF_001515625.1 Sinocyclocheilus rhinocerous
GGAGAGATAGAGAAAGAGGGAATGGTGAGGAAGATCTGGGTCTGGTTCACAAAATAATCCTTTTGTTGAACGTGGGACAGAAGAGGTGCAGCAGCATACCAGCTTCCCTTTGGTCACTGTAAGGTCGTCAAGACCGATGCTTCTGTCTCCACCTCTGGTCTTTATTGTGTCTGCTGGGAAGGGGCAGGTTCAGGGTGCCAGCAGAGATAAGAGAAGTTGAAGCAGAGAAGACAAAGTGATCGGTCGGGCTGGAGAGAGCAAGGCTTCTGACACTCTGATGAATCGACTCTCTGGCTGGATGCTGACTGACAGCCGTCTCAGCTTTGCCTTCTGTCAATCATCCTCTATTGCAGCTTGGCATCTGCAC
>NW_015737743.1:0-367 GCF_001515625.1 Sinocyclocheilus rhinocerous
CTATAATTAATGGCTAAAATTGAGGGAAAATGCATTTAATAGAGACATCGGTAGCAGTATTGGTGTCTGATTCTGATCTTCATTAATAATAGGCTACTTAGTAAAAAGATGCCATTAAACATATTTAAAATATACCATCTTTATGTTGTTTCTACATTAAGTTGGAGATTCAATGTGAAATTATAACAATATATATATGTATATATATTAATATGTGACTATTCGAAAACATGTGAAAAATGTGTGCTTAATTAGACTGAAGGCACTAACAAAAAGCAAATTTAATGAGCAAATGCATTCATGCATGTCTTCACAGATGAGAGATTTAGTAACTAAGGTACGAGAGCTTGAGACACAAGATGTGGCA
>NW_015737744.1:0-367 GCF_001515625.1 Sinocyclocheilus rhinocerous
ATTTCGTACCAATACTCGAATTTGGTTAGCCTCGATGCCAGAAAAAGGTACAACCACGGGCGGAACTAACACCCCTGCTGGGAGAACATTCCCCTCTGGAGCTTCCACCAGGTAAATATCCTTACTCAAAGGGTCTTTCCTAACCAACTGACCAGTCACGCATTTCTCAGTCTGTGGAGGTATAATAAGAGGACTGGGGTCTACCCACTTCACCTCTCCAACTGGCTTATCCTCCATTACCACTCTATGATGTGGTGAAGCCAGCTGTTCAGTCACAAACTGTGGCTGTATCCTCATTGCACGGAGTGCCTTGGTACAAGATTTTCCCTGGCAGATGCCGGCCAGCCTCTGGAAAAGGCTGGAATTG
>NW_015737745.1:0-367 GCF_001515625.1 Sinocyclocheilus rhinocerous
AGCATAAATTATTCATGTTGCAATGTATGCCGGGGGCTATAAGACTTAACAAATCATCAAAATTGCTCAATAGTCCAGGCGACTACTTTGGGCTACATGGTAGGGAATGTGTTTTGTCAGTGTTGGTGTGTCTAAGTAATTCACATTTCTTTGGATTCAATAAGTAAGTAAGCTAGACAAATCAAATTTTTATCAAATCAAATGTCTGCTTTTACTGTGCACAGGTTTAGAAGCAGTCTGTGCATAGCTAGTCTGCAAAGAAGGCATTACAGGGTGTAAATATTGTGTGTACACTATTGTTCAAAAGTTTGGGGTAAGTACAATTTGTTAATGTTTTTAAAAGAAGTCTCTTATGCTCACCAAGGCT
>NW_015737746.1:0-367 GCF_001515625.1 Sinocyclocheilus rhinocerous
AGCCTTTAATGATGGCACCTTTGACTGGCAACTGCTATAGTCTGAAAACCTGTGTGGGATGCTGTGATGCTGATTGGACGGTCTGTGATAAATTGCCCTCAGACCGAGACTCAAACCTGTTGAGTTATTGAGACTCTAATTAGAGTGTTCTCCAGCAGCGAGACAGTCTTTACTAACTGCATTGCAACCTTACAGTGTATTTAATTTTTAATTGTAATATTTTTTTTTTCTTTAGTCTACTTTTGAAAGGTATTAGTTGAGACTTTAATTAGCTGCTAAAGGCTGAAAATCTCGTTCCTTAGGTCGACAGATTGCCAATTTGAGGTCATGTATGTGTGTCATTGTAGTGCCATCAGAGACTTGCTAT
>NW_015737747.1:0-367 GCF_001515625.1 Sinocyclocheilus rhinocerous
AAAAAAAACATTTTAAAGTAAATTTGTATTACTTTTAAAGTTAAAAATGCATCGTCAAAAATGTGTAATTACAAATATATTTAAATGTACGTGCACACACTAATGACTCTGATACATATAAGTTTAAGTAGAAATGACATTATATTTTAGTTACCATATATGGTTGTCAGTACATTCACTTTAATCGTATTTCAAAGACATTAGAGGTAATCATGAAATTGCATAAAAAGTTGTACTTAAGTTCTACTTAACTAGCCCATAGTTCTAGCGCTCTATAGTTCAACTAATTGCATTTGATATAAATTTAAACTATAATAGATTTATTTAATTGTAAATAACATGCAATTAAGTGTCCAAAAACATTACA
>NW_015737748.1:0-367 GCF_001515625.1 Sinocyclocheilus rhinocerous
ATGCCACTGCATCGCCTCACTGCACTGAAAAATAGATTTTTTTTAATGTCACGATCCCTTTAAGTTTTCATTTGTTCAAGTTTTATTTCAAATGACAGTCCACAGCAATGCATCTTTTTCATTTCAGAGTTACATCCACGGCAGCAGTCAGGCTCAGTTTGTGGCAGAGACTCACATTGTTCTTCTCTTCAGTATCCTTCACTGCTCTCAGATCAGTCACACTGCACAATTGCAGTTACATACTGAATAAAGGTATTAATTTCTCTTAAAACAAAAAAAATCATACTGACCCCACACTTTTGAACAGTAGTGGATCTGTACACATACAGTGAGTATAGAAAAGAATCAGCCCCCTTTAAAATAATCA
>NW_015737749.1:0-367 GCF_001515625.1 Sinocyclocheilus rhinocerous
AGGCCAACTAATAAACCTGTGCCAAAATTAGATCATTTTTCTAATTGGGCTGTCAACTGACTGTACCGCTTCATTAGCCTGATAAAGAGTGTGTTAATGCTGTTTATTCTCTCTCTCAGCATAATGACGGACTGCCAGGCTCTGTGTTCCTGTTGTCCCGGAGCACATTCTCCCATCCCTCCAACCTGCTCCCCTGGAGGAGCGGAAACTCCGGCTCTTACTGGAAGAGCCACCGCAGGGCTCCTTCCTCGGAGAGTCTGTCTGGACTCGAACGTCTCATCAGAGCCTGTTCGCTCTCTGAACCCTCAGAGAACCCCTCAACCCTCCACGACCCATACGAGCCCCTGCTGCCCCTGCTCTTGGGACC
>NW_015737750.1:0-367 GCF_001515625.1 Sinocyclocheilus rhinocerous
AAACACTATTTGGAGTTGCTGCCTGATAGAGTGTTCCAAATTGGTAACTTATGAGGTTCCATGCTGCTTAGGATGCTCTCTTTGAAAACGCTGCCTGCGAGGTCATGGAACAAAGCTTGTATTTTCTCCAAACCTTTACATCTTGCAGTCGATTTCTCCTCTGCGGGTGGATTGTAATGAATCTGCACTGGATGCTACAAGCTGGAGGTAATGCGCACAGCAAAAGTGTGTGAGATCCTAGAATAGCTCATTTTTTGAGCAGAACCTCAAGTTTCACCAGCATATAAACCATGCAGCAAACTCACATGCCCCCATGCTGGCTTGCCAGATCAACAGCTGCTTGTTTAGGCATGCATGGAAAACCTTT
>NW_015737751.1:0-366 GCF_001515625.1 Sinocyclocheilus rhinocerous
ATTTAAGGGGGTCTGAATACTTTCCGTACCCACTGTATATTAAGTTAAATCTTATTTTATAACATGTACAGTGTTAATACCACATTTTCCCCAACATATATACATTTTTTAACACATACAGTGGTAATACCACTTTATTTATTTTTTCCCCGCAATATATACTAAGGTAAATCACAATTTTAACATGCACAGTGGTAATACCATGTTTTTTCCCAACATATACACTTTTTTTTTTACATGCACAGTGGTAATACCATGTTTTTCTGTTGTTGTTTTTTCCAATCATATACTAAGTTAAATCATATTTTTTAACATGAAACATGGTAATACCATATTTTTGTTGTTCTTCAACATACTGTATACTAA
>NW_015737752.1:0-367 GCF_001515625.1 Sinocyclocheilus rhinocerous
AGGGTGGTTTTCTGGCTAATTAGCAGTCATTTGCATGTTATTATGGCTGTTCTGTAAGTCTCCTCTGCACCTCAGAGACTAAGTGAGAGAGAATCTGCTGAGCTGTGAAAGACCTCAGGAGTCTCCAGTGCTCTCATCTCTGTGAGAAGAACGCTTCAGTCTGCATGAAATCCAGTGGATTCAAGCAATAAGCCACTCACGGCTGGGAATTTGTGGGGTGTTTTTACATACAATGCAAAGCAAAGCAACAATTATATGATAAAAGATGGAAATGTTCAACATTGAGTTACATTTATTAATATTAATGGGTCATTCCTTCCATGTAGTACAGTTTCATGTCTCTCTTAATATGTTTAAGAGTTTTTTT
>NW_015737753.1:0-367 GCF_001515625.1 Sinocyclocheilus rhinocerous
AGCTGCTGTTGATCACCACAGTGAAAGATTAAGTTGTAAACTTTTGCAGGATCGTACACCAGTAGATGCAGCACAGCGCACTAAAGATTATGTGATGCAGCAAGCAAAGACAAATAGCCCATATCCATCAATGCCTGGTGTAGAGCCATTTTCTGATGACCGAACAAGGCAAGTTCATGAACAAGCACTCAACAAACCAGTACTTCATACGGAGGGCAAAGCTTCTTTAGGGTTTGCATCTGCTGCTGCATATGTTCATAATAATTCCAATATGAATGACTTTGTGCGTTACTTGGCTCGCCGTGAATTGATCTCTACAGGGCTGCTGAAATTTAATGATAAACCAGAAAGTTACAGAGCCTGGCGA
>NW_015737754.1:0-367 GCF_001515625.1 Sinocyclocheilus rhinocerous
CAAAATTTGAGCATGGCTAAAGGGTTTGTGTGATTTTTTTTTTTTGATTTGATTTTTTTGTGATATAAATGGACAGAATTGAATTGTAGATCAACAGATTATGTAATTTGTTATTATATTATAATTTGAGTTTTTTTGAGTTGTTGAATTTTATTTTAGATAATAGTTTTTCCATCATACATAATAGGTCTCACTAGAAATCAAATAGATTTTTTGTCCTCAGCGATTGTAGACAAACTGTATTACTAGTATTTGTGAAAGTGCATTACAGGCGTGTGCTTGCTGTTTCAGGAGCAAAGTGTGAGGTGAACACGTTTGACGGCGAGCGCTGTCTGTACGGAGCGCTGAGCGACCCCATCCGCCGCCT
>NW_015737755.1:0-367 GCF_001515625.1 Sinocyclocheilus rhinocerous
GAGTTGAGTGAACTTACTCACACCAGCATACCTCGAGTAAGCAAGGTTTGGGTTAATCCACCGAGAGTTCAGGGTTTAGCAGATGGTAGGTTAACCTTGCTTTCTGGAATACACCCCAGAGATTAGATTCATACATTATGATTGAGATTCACAACAAAATGAAAAAAAATCAAACAATAAGATTTATAACTTGCATGTAGAAAATGCACAGGTTAGCTTTACATTCCATACCTACTGTAACTGCTGTACACTTAAATGTGTGTGTGTGTGTGTCTCTGTCTGTGTGTGAGTGTCTCTGTGTGTGTGTGTCTGTGTCTGTGTCTGTGTGTGTGAGTGTGAGTGTGAGTGTGAGTGTGTGTGTGTGTGT
>NW_015737756.1:0-367 GCF_001515625.1 Sinocyclocheilus rhinocerous
AGTCATTATTTTTGTTTTCTTTGCGCACAAAAAGTATTCTCATAGATTCATAAAATTACAATTGAACCACTAATGTCACATGGACTATTTTATATATATATATACACACACACACACTATTCTTTTAAATAAACAGTTATTCTTATCTTAAAATGATCTAAAAGCGTGAAAGAGAACTCGTGCTGTTCCTCAGGAGACGGAACAGAAGACGGACATGTAAAATCAACATTTAGCTTAAGGTGAGCGCCTAAATGGTCAAATACATGCAAAAATCTGTTAAAATGCGGCGCTTGCTGGTTATTCACATTAACCCTCGTTGGTTATGTATAGTGTTGTTTTTGGCGGCCTGTTTTAATTTTAGTTTTAG
>NW_015737757.1:0-367 GCF_001515625.1 Sinocyclocheilus rhinocerous
CACACAATCAATAGGCAAATATTAGAACTGAACATGTTTCTGTGTCCCATTATCTATATTTTGTACACCTTCCATTCCAGAAAATATTTGTATTCATATATTTTATTAAAACATTTTTGGAGAAGTTACATCAGTGTGCAGACAATTTATTTGTTTTCTTTGCTTGTAATTGCCCCATTTTTGTTCTGCACCTGAGCCCTTTTTGGGTTTGTGGGATGTGCATGCCTTTTTTGAAATTTGCATTCATATATTTTGTCATTTTGCACGAAGACTAGCATAATATTTGATGGAACATTAAAGACAACTGAAGTTTAGATGTTGTTAAAGAATAAATCACAATAATGGGAATTTGTTAATACTAACCTGT
>NW_015737758.1:0-367 GCF_001515625.1 Sinocyclocheilus rhinocerous
CACATTGTTGGCAGGTGAAAGGTTTCTCTCCAGTATGAATTCTTACGTGGACAACGAGATGTTGTTTATATCTAAAACTTTTTCCACATTGAGTACATGTGTATGGTTTCTCTCCACTGTGAACTCTCGTGTGGCTTTTAAGGTTTGATTTTCGAATGAATCTCTTTCCACACAGATTGCATGTGTAAGGTTTCTCTCCAGAGTGAATTCTCATGTGGACATCAAAGTTTTGTTTATGTGCAAAGCTCCTTTCACATTGAGAGCATGTGTAAGGCTTCTCTCCAGTATGAATTCTCATGTGGTTTTTAAGGCTTGTTTTTCGACTGAAGCTTGTTCCACACAGTTTGCATGTGTAAGGCTTCTCTCC
>NW_015737759.1:0-367 GCF_001515625.1 Sinocyclocheilus rhinocerous
AGTACATGTAGTTAATTAATATTACTCAGTACTTAAATGTATATTGTATTGTATAACTTTACACTGTAACAAGGACACCTTAAAATAATAAATGTTTTTAGCTTGTCCCTCAAAATATTGTCCACCCTGTTATATTGAACTTCTAGCCCTTTAAATTAAAGTTGGAAAAAGGAAATTACATCACAGCAAATGGCTGACATCATTTCCTTGGAGGGAAAACTACTGGGGAAGGTGAGTGAGAGCATCTGTTTTGTTAATTGTCTGTTTTTACTTATTTTATCTTCCCAATTTGATGTGACAACTTCAACATGTCCACCCTGTTAACAGTGGTGTAATGTAACGAAGTAATAATACTTTGTTACAGTAC
>NW_015737760.1:0-367 GCF_001515625.1 Sinocyclocheilus rhinocerous
CCTCATGTATGAGCTCCATATTCTATATCATACTACATGAGCCATAAAAGCCTGATGTATCAAATATGATACAAAACATAAAACACAAAAATAAAATAAAAAAATAAAATATCACATTACGCAAATAGATTTGTCTGACTATTATTTCATATGTTTATATAATATATTTAATATATTTACAGTGCTAATAATTACAGTTAGAACTGTGTTTGTTGGACGAGTATGTTGTTGCAGCACTAAATCTCCTACTGTTTTAAATAGAAATTAAGCCATTTCTAAAAAATTCGATACAGGTTTGTGTTGAGAATGATGCTCTTTAGAGTTCTTTTCCAGTCCATAGAGATACAGAGATGACACTCAATGTTAA
>NW_015737761.1:0-367 GCF_001515625.1 Sinocyclocheilus rhinocerous
CAGCGCGTCTATTGGCTGTTTAAACTCCAGCGCGTCCGATTGGCCTGAGACGAACTTTAGGAGTGATGGATCAAGGAGGAGCAGGACGTGGGAATTCGTACTTGTGAACTTACAGCAGTCTGAACAGGTGGGGACTATGTGAACTGATCCCGGGCCGCTGCATGGGTGCTTTCACTTGCATTGCCTAACAACTGAACCCGTGAACGAGCACTTTTTACGCGTGGGTTTATTTACTGGCACGGGAAGCATGCACCTTGCGCTTCTGCTGACGCTGGGTTTCGGGTTCGCGTTTGCGTGTCAGCTGCCCAGCGAGTGGCGACCACTGAGCGAGGGCTGTCGAGCTGAACTCGCCGAGATTATTGTGTAC
>NW_015737762.1:0-367 GCF_001515625.1 Sinocyclocheilus rhinocerous
GGGCATCCTGCCAGGGCTCGGCGCTTACTCGGGCAGCAGCGACTCAGAGTCCAGCAGCGACAGCGAAGGTAGCGTGGACGAGATTGGCTCTCCCATAAAGCGCCACAGGCTCTTCAGATAGACACACTGACAGATCACACTCACTCAATATCACTCTCTCCCTCACCTGTGCTGCCCAAGGCTTGGGTGCCGCCCCCTTGCCTTCTCAGCGGTGCATTGTCTAAATCGATTTAGCTCTAGGTATCCGTTATTTAAGTGTTTCACTTTTGGATAAGTCTGTTTGGTTATTTGCTTGATGTTTATTAAAGGCTGCAATGTTAATTTCTATTGTGGTTGTTGATGTCTTGTGCTCTCAAAACATGACACT
>NW_015737763.1:0-367 GCF_001515625.1 Sinocyclocheilus rhinocerous
CCAAAGATGTATGAGCTGAAACTTGCAAAAGAAAATGGTCTGCCAAGATCCTAACGCCGTCTCTACACTGGATGCATCAAATCACACTTTCTATATCAATTTGTCAACTTGTCTGTAGCACAAGTGCCTGGAATGCGTCCGAAATAGAACGCGGCATCCATTTACTGTAGTTTACTGATTATAACAGGATCTATGTGCTTTAACACAAACTGTCGCGCCGTTCGCGGCCAGTGTAGTAGTGTTAGTGTTAGCTGTTAGTTTACACCAATACTTCCGCTTCTAGACTAGACGGTGTATCATTTCCTTGGCAACGACTTTTTACTTCAGTGTTCGCTTGACTTTCTGTAGCGCAGCTGCCAAACTTCCC
>NW_015737764.1:0-367 GCF_001515625.1 Sinocyclocheilus rhinocerous
TGAGTGAGAGTGTGTGTGCGTGTGTGTGTGTGTGTGTGTGATGTGTTAGGGGTCGTTCACAGAAACGGCTTCTTAAAACAGAGTGTCTTAAAAAGTGAGGTGCTTAAGAGCAAGATGTGGCACAACAGTCAAAGATGTCAGTCTAGCGCATGTTGTTTACATAGGAAAAACTGTTATAAAGCAGCATAGTGGAACACAAAAATGCACTCTGTGTGAACTGACACTAACCTTAAATACAATGGCTCCAAATAAAGTACACTACCAGTCAAAAGTTTTTAACAGCAAGATTTATAATGTTTTTTAAATAATTCTCTTCTAAGAATTCTCACCAAGCCTGCATTTATTTGATCCAAAGTACAGCAAAAAC
>NW_015737765.1:0-367 GCF_001515625.1 Sinocyclocheilus rhinocerous
CCCCCCCCCCCACACCTCTCTATCAACTCCTCAAATGGCAAACATGGAAAACATGCCATATGAATAAAGCACTGATTTGAAAAGTTCACCAGTAAGTGTTATGCAAAATGGCCATGACCATTTCAATAACCACTTCCCCGACCTTGAACACTTCCCTGACCATGACCACTTTCCCAACCACTTCCCCGACCATGACCACTTTCCCAACCACTTCCTGTACCACTTCCCTGACCCCTTCCCTGACCACTTCCCCAGTCACTTCTCTGACCTAGACCTCTTCCCTGACCACTTCCTTGACTACTTCCCCAGCCACTTCCCCAAGCACTTCCCTGACCTTGACCACTTCCCTGACTACTTCCCCAGCCAC
>NW_015737766.1:0-367 GCF_001515625.1 Sinocyclocheilus rhinocerous
CTACAACATAGTCTTACACACTGGTGCAATAAATTCAAAACAATAATTCCAAAACTGGTAAGTTATGTTTCTTGTGGTTCCCCCCCTCAAAAACCTTTTCACATGATGAACACAAAAGACACTACCAATGTATACATTGGCACAGTTTTATTCATTCATGCACTACTCAGTACAACACACACACACACACACACACAAAAAAAAAAATTATTCCGCCTCAGCATCCCGTCTTTGGTCTGGGTCTTGTCCACATCACAGGCTATATTGGCCCTGACCAGGCAGTGGGGGTAAAATCCTCTTGCATGCCTGATCCACCCCTGACACGCATCTATTGATATGTCTAGGCAGGCTTCTTCCATGGCCTGGA
>NW_015737767.1:0-367 GCF_001515625.1 Sinocyclocheilus rhinocerous
CCTCCCTTGGGAGCGCCATTATTTCTCCAGAGCACTCGAGAAGAGAGCCACCACAGCTTTGAAGGAATTAACAGATGGCGCTGCGCTGAGAAGGAGATTGCCAAGGTTAATGATACTGAAAAATTAGCGAGATTGATGCGTAATTACAACGATGGATGGACTCAAACAGATAGACTTGAATCTCCTATTAAAGCCATCATGTCTCAATGCTTGTTTGTGAGATCTGGAGAGCCGGGGCTGCTATCTAAACGTCAGGCGATGAGACGCACAGCGACCCCCTGCTGTTGGGTCCGATTGAGACGCTCTCCAGTCGTGACGGGAACGAGTCTGAGCTGCTCTTACTGCTAATGTGTTTCACAAGCAGAAC
>NW_015737768.1:0-367 GCF_001515625.1 Sinocyclocheilus rhinocerous
CAGCAACCCCTGCTCATACTGTAAAGAAAACACAGTTGAAAAATGTGTGCAGACTTTGTAATCAGAAGTCCATCCAAATATTAAATGTACTGATTATTTCATACAAACTGAGAAAACAAAACAAATTTTCTTCAAGTTCTCCCTGTAACAAGTTTTTAAATCTTTTTTTCTATGCTTTGCTTATGTTAGCCCACTTTTTGTCCTTTAATTAATTTTGTTTGTTTTGTCATTTATTATTTATTTATTCTTACTCATTACTTTATATTATTTTAAGGTAAGGTAAACTTCCAAAATAAAAGTTTTTTTTGTTTTTTTTTACAAAATATGTGTGTGTGCTTTGTATATTTATTATGTATATATAAATACA
>NW_015737769.1:0-367 GCF_001515625.1 Sinocyclocheilus rhinocerous
GACCACACGTCCACGTATACCGTTTCAGGAATGATGAACGCGAGTGTAAAAATTATGCGAGTGAATCCACTAAATAATGCCGCGAGTCATTGCTATGATTGACAGTGATAACAAAACATCTGACAAGCCAATGTCAAAAACAGAGCTGTGCATTAAGTGATTCAGACTAAATTTAGAGTAACAAAACTACAACAACAACAAATCTGTGTTGGCTGAATTTATTTAGCAGCTTTTACAGTTAAAGACAAAACATTAAATGATGTGGTCATTTTATAATAAATCCAAAAAGCAAGACGTACGTGAAAAAACTAGAGTTGAAATAGCAGCTGCAGCCAATGAGTGATCCTCTGCTGCCATCTCCTGGTTA
>NW_015737770.1:0-367 GCF_001515625.1 Sinocyclocheilus rhinocerous
CCACCCAAATACCCACTTAACCTTTCCAATCTTAAGAGGGGCGACTATTACTACTGTTTTCCCACCTCTCTCCTCTTCATTTATTTTAATCTCTCAGCTTCATTTATGTTTATCAGTTACAAATGAGAATGCCTCCTCATCTGAGGAAAGTGCAATACTGTCCTCAGTAAAAAGGTCAAACAAACAGTCAATATAGAGGAAAGAGGGCTCGTTGTACAAGAAAACACTGAACTTTAGAGTGACTTGTCCACTAAATACAATACTGTCTGGAGTGATATGTCAGAGAATGAATCTCAAAATCAGAGCAGAGCATTCTGGGATGTTTGTGTAGAAGTTATGGTTAAAAAAAAAAAAAAAAAAAAAAAAA
>NW_015737771.1:0-367 GCF_001515625.1 Sinocyclocheilus rhinocerous
AGTATTGTATAAAGCGCTATATAAATAAAGGTGACTTGATTTGACATTTGAGCCTGTCCTGCCTGGCCACATGTGACTGAATCGCAAAAGATGGATGTTTTTTGCCCGGTGTAAACAGGACCAGAGTAAAGGGAGGAAAACTGATGAAAGATAACAGATAAATGAATGAATCCACTTACCACAAACCTGCTGTTGACCTTCTCCAGAATCTGTTTCTCATTGAGAGCCATGGCCTCCCCCTTCCTCTTCTTTATCCTTTTCTTCTCCAGCTTTTTACAGGCATACATTTTTCCTGTGGCTCTCACCTGGCACGCACACACCTGGGCACAGATGGACATAATATATTATATCATCACACACACACACA
>NW_015737772.1:0-367 GCF_001515625.1 Sinocyclocheilus rhinocerous
CTGCTCAACTCAAACCAGACTCCATACCAGCAGAATATCGTGGAGCTCTCCACAGCGGTTTACCTCTCGATCGATTCAACAGAGACATGCGAGTGCTCATGCACCACCAGCAGAGCGATCGCCCCGCTGTGGAGTTACACCAGGGGCACGTCCCTGAGAACATACCGCGCTCCTCGACTCCTACCAGCATGGCGGCGTCTCTTTCTCCTCGGCCACACTTGTTAGTAAAGGGAGTATCTGAGAAGGACTCCTCGAAAGCATCAGAACTAAATAGGGCGCAGTCACCTTCCAGTAAGGAGGGAATGATGGCGATCCGTAGTGCAATGCCTCCCATGGCTTCTCCTCAAAGAGTTCAGCTGATTCCAGC
>NW_015737773.1:0-367 GCF_001515625.1 Sinocyclocheilus rhinocerous
CTGCAGAACAGACCCACCAAAGCTGCTGAATAAACACATTCCAAACAGAATCTAAAGATTCCCCAACACAGCCATCACAAAGTTGTAAAACTGATTGACGATTGTCAACGACGATTGGATCACGCCTGGCTTTTATCCCTTCAGGGGATAAAGCTAATCCATTTAGGAGAACAGAGAACTCCCTTTTGTCTGGAACCATTTAGGCCATAGATGGTTGAGTGTTACTTCATGACCGCAATGCATAAATCCATGTAAAAGTTACAGGAAAAGGATCATTTACGTGACACTGTGAGCAATTCGTTGCTTGAACGCTCGTTCGCTGGTGCTCACTTGCTCACTCAAATGCTCGACCAAGCAAGCATTCTTG
>NW_015737774.1:0-367 GCF_001515625.1 Sinocyclocheilus rhinocerous
GATGAATTTGGCTTCATTAAAGTTATCAGGCAGCTTACGAGCCAGGAAAGCCAGAATAAAGCACAAGACAGCCAGTAGGCCAATATAACCCAGCACAGCCCAGAAACCAACAGCTGAACCTGGATTACACTCAAGAATAATTTTGTCTTCGTAATTACTCATGTTTTTGTAGGAAAATGGGGGTGATATTATTAACCAAATCATACAAATAAGCACTTGTATAAGAGTAAAAGCAAAAACACTGAGTCTCTGTTGAGGAGGCCCAAACCATTTCATTACATTACTTCCTGGAAGAGTAGCCCTGAAGGCCATTAACACAACAATTGTTTTCCCCAGAACACAGGAGATACAGAGGACAAAAGTGATC
>NW_015737775.1:0-367 GCF_001515625.1 Sinocyclocheilus rhinocerous
CGGATGCCGCGTTCTGTTCAGCCTGGATTTGGTCACCATGCACGCGAGCATCTTCATCCTGACCATCATGAGCACGGAGCGCTATCTGGCTGTGGCGAACCCGCTGGACACCTTCGGCCGGTCCCGGCGCTACAGGCGAGCGATCACCTGCCTCGTGTGGCTCTTTTCCTTCATACTGGCTCTACCGACCATGATCATGATTGACCTCAAGAGAAACGTGCATAATGGAGTAGAGAAGCGCATGTGCCACCCGACCTGGCAGATGACCGCGTACAGAGTGTATCTGACCATCCTGTTCAACACCTGCATCTTGGCTCCTGGATTAATCATTGGATATCTCTACCTGAAATTAGCCCGGACCTACTGG
>NW_015737776.1:0-367 GCF_001515625.1 Sinocyclocheilus rhinocerous
CGCTCATTAACCCTGACGACTGGGCCGGCGTGACATTTCACAGCGCGCCTGTTAATTTTATTTGCCACACTTGCGATTTATGGCACATGATTAAATGCAAACAGTGTTGATGACACAGTAGAAGAGAGTAAATTGCAATTCACCTTTTAATAAAGGAATCCAAATCATAAGAGCCTTCTGTTGCAATCCAGTGTCTCTTTGAAGAGAGAGAGAAACATGTCAGTGTATTAGCATTCAACTGAAAAACTTTAAAAGACACAGATAAGATGCTTATCACCGATTCAAACTTTCTGAGCGGCAGTATTTGGGATTCAGAGGCTGTTTATTTATTTAATTTGCTTGTATATTCATCTTCAGGGTGGAGAGC
>NW_015737777.1:0-367 GCF_001515625.1 Sinocyclocheilus rhinocerous
TAATACATAACAAAGAAATCATAAGCAAGATAATCTGTGGATTATCCATAACGCACATTTTTTCCCCAATAAAAATATTTTCTGTATGGGCGAATCGGTTCGCACATCCTTAGCCGTGCAACAGTAAATGGGTTTGCTTTAGTCAGAAAGAATCCAAGCTGAAATATGTAAGGATGAATTGGGGGAAAATGACCTACAAGCGCCTTTCCTTCCAGCTAACCATGGAGGGCTATTTCAGGAGCTGAGGTCAGCAGCCCGCATTCAGTTGATGTCACCTCCTGCGCTCTGAAGTGGCGTATTTAGCAGTGCTGGAATGTGGTTGAGGAAGTGGCTTGAAGCTACTGTCTGCCAGGCTCTTCTCTGGACA
>NW_015737778.1:0-367 GCF_001515625.1 Sinocyclocheilus rhinocerous
CCAAGAAAAAAACATCGTCTTATATTCGGGTCAATACGGTATGTGGCGGAAATGGGCCTCCATAAAAAAAGTGAATAAAAATGGTGAAAAACTTGGTGGTTCTTTGGTAGAGCAAATCCATTCCCAGAATGTTCCCATCTATGTCATATTATTTATCACCATGATCCTACAGATCTAGTTTCTGCTGATGTTATCATAGAAATTGTGTAGATGTTATTTGAGGCTAGAAAAATGTCTAAAGCTAAATGAATAGAACGACCTTAAATGAACACAATGCCCTTTTTTGTGTCTTGACAAATACTGGACAAACCATGTCCTACTTAGTCACAAATACGAGAAAGTGTTTAAAAAGTAAAAAATTATCGTA
>NW_015737779.1:0-367 GCF_001515625.1 Sinocyclocheilus rhinocerous
CGGTTCTTCTCGCAGGGTTTCCCACATTGTTGACGGCTGTGCAGTTGTAGACGCCGGCATCAGCGGGAGTGACGGACTGGAGAGTGAGGGACCCGCCTCGGATCATGGACCGCTGAGGGAGGGATCCAGGGTACCGCGACCAGCTGACCGTAGGTGTGGGGAAGCCTGCCGTTACCTCACACGACAGCGTGACCTCTTGGCCTGGGTCCACCACGTACGTCTCATTCACAGACAGCTTTAGAGCAGGGGGTGCTGGGAATGAGTAAACAAAAGTATGCATCATTTAAAGCTGGTGGGTCCTGTTTATGTCTAGTTGAGCGAGTCTTGTGTAGCGAATCAGCTCATGGGGAAATATGAATAATTAATC
>NW_015737780.1:0-367 GCF_001515625.1 Sinocyclocheilus rhinocerous
TTGGATATATCTTAAGCGAACTTTTGAGGAAAAACATCTGATGTGGTAACATTATATTAGATCCATGCATATGGTCATAATATGCTGCCTTCAGTCATTAATGTTAAACAAACAATAAAAGAGAAAAGTTAATCACTGCTTTTGTGTGACCAATTTCAGTTAATTTGTAATAAATATACTAAAGACTAAGCAGTGATTTTTACATTTCATAATTCCATTTGTTTTTCTTACTTAAATGAAATGTACAGAACTGAACAGGCATTCATTTCTTTAATAGTTCTACAAATAGAACAATTATGTTTTAATAAACTGAAATGAACAAAAAGCTACATTGTGATTATTAAAGTAGCAATTGACCCTTTGCAAA
>NW_015737781.1:0-367 GCF_001515625.1 Sinocyclocheilus rhinocerous
TTTTTCCCATACCAGACTTTGCCTGGCACAGGATGTCCATACCCAGGATGGCTTGTGGAATGCACTCATGCTGGACTAAGGAAAGATGAAAAAATCTTAAATAATACTAATACATTTTACTACTAAAATAAAATGTTAATCACGGTAATACAATGAATCCAAGACAGCATGAAATGATTTTACATCTGGATCAATATATTTATGTTTGCTTTTTAATACGGATTGAAATTTAAAAGAACATGGGTGGCCACTAGATACTTGAATGATCTGATTTAATTTAATTGAGTCTCAGTACCAGAAGGGATTGTAGGTGGGGGGGTGGTGAATAACCAGTGCTCTCTTCCACCCTCAATAGGGCCTTTCGCAC
>NW_015737782.1:0-367 GCF_001515625.1 Sinocyclocheilus rhinocerous
TATTTATTTACTCCACAAATTTGATTGCATCTTTCCCAAATATGTGATTTTTTTTTGCCGTTGTTTTGCCTTTATTATGATAGAACAGTATAGAGCAGACAGGGCTGTGAGCGCAGATAATATTAATATTATAATATTATTCTTTTTTTTTTATTCTTTATTTATTAAACATTTTTGATTTATAACTTTTTACAGCAGAGCCCGAGATCTGCCCACATACAATAAAAATTTTTTTTACAATAAAATGTTACAAAACAAGTACATCTCAGGATTTCAATATATTATAATATTATTAAACAAAACACATATTACACATTTCTCATCATGTTAATTGTGTTTTATTTTGTGTGTTTGTGCTTCTTTTTAT
>NW_015737783.1:0-367 GCF_001515625.1 Sinocyclocheilus rhinocerous
TATCCTAACAAACCATACATCAATGGAAAACGTATTTATTCAGCTCTCAGATGATGTATAAATCTCAATTTATGCAATTTGACCCTTATGACTGGTTTTGTGCTCCAAGGTCACAAATATTAGACTGCTCTCCATCTGGAGCCAGTGAAGCTCAGCATACAGTGGAAATGATCTGATTGTGTAATACGACAGTATATACAACATCTGCATAACAAACTCAAACCCTGATGATCCTGTTCTCCTGAATGATCTGAGACACTTAAGACACTTTAAAATATTCCTGCTTCATTTTACAAATTAACTTTAAATGTTATCACTTACAGTTTTTTCAGCTGCTTACACACAAAATCTTTACTTGTCACACAAT
>NW_015737784.1:0-367 GCF_001515625.1 Sinocyclocheilus rhinocerous
TATGAGCAATCATTGGCATGCTTGAGCATGTCGTTTCTTCCTTCAAAAGAAAAGCACTAGAAACTTCTACTTTTAGCCGTTTTCAGCTGCCATGTTTTCACTGAATCCCCTCTCCAAATGTGGCCGGTTACAGCCCTTTTTATTGACCACAGACAGTCAGGACTACAGTTTAACTTCTCTCCTGAAGGAACAGGAACATGCAAACCAAGGATTTTTTTTGTTTGTTTTTTCATGCAAACCCTGCACAGTCTCAGTAGTTAAACAGTTGTGAACGCCAGTCATTCTTCAACAATGCAATGACTTCTATTCTCATTTTTCATCCTAACATTTACTTAATTCTGCTAATAAATTTGTCAAATATTTAAAT
>NW_015737785.1:0-367 GCF_001515625.1 Sinocyclocheilus rhinocerous
TTTTAATAGTTCCCATTTTAAGGATGTAGATATATCTGTCATATTTTTGTATTTTTTAATAATATCTTGTATTGCCACAATATACGGGTCTTGATCCAAAAATGAACAATTCAGTTTCCAATATCCTGAATTTCTATTATTTGTTTTCTTAGCATTTGAAAGGAGCAAAGAAATTCCAGCATGGTCTGTTAAAGGAGCCGGAGAGATTTCACAAGAGTAGATGAATGGAGATAAAAATTCTGAAATCAACCAAAGATCTATTCGAGACTTTTTAGACATATCAGGTTTGAACCAGGTGAATGAATCAATTGAAGAAGGGTGAAGAAACCTAAAAGAATCCATGAGTGATAAATTATTGCAAAAGTCA
>NW_015737786.1:0-366 GCF_001515625.1 Sinocyclocheilus rhinocerous
GGGGCCATGAACTGAGAAATCAAAATTCTCTTGATCTTTTGACATGTAAGATGTCATTGTGCTATAAACATTCTGTAAGTTTCAGAACTCAAAACTTTCTCGTTAGCCTAAAAACAGCTTTTATTGAAGCCAATCTGCCAAAACAACAGGTTGAGGAATGTGCCACTTTATGACGTAATAGTGTGGATAAACACTGCCTCCGCAGAAGAAGATCAACACCTGATTCTACAGCACTGCCTGTTTAACCCCATACACAACATGCTGACGACTCATTCTGACGGCACCCATTCACTGCAGAGGATCCATTTGTTAAGAAAGTGTTGTAATGCTAAATTTCTCCAAATCTGTTCTGGTGAAGAAACAAAC
>NW_015737787.1:0-367 GCF_001515625.1 Sinocyclocheilus rhinocerous
CCCTTTCTCTTTTAAACTACATGTGCAGCGCCCATTTAACCCAGTTACATTTCAAAAATGTGGAGAGTTGACTGTTATTCATAGTCAATATTTCTATATACATTAGGATTATAGCGATGATAAAAATTACCAACATTGTGTATACATGCATATAATGCATTTTTTTTATATTGTAGTATAAATGTGTAATAATAACACACCCTTTTCCCTTCTTTTTTTATTTAAATTATTTATTTGTTATCCAAAGATATCAACAAATTGGAGAGCTCTGAGGTGCTCCGGGACTCTTTAACGCAAAACAGTCGGTAAGTACTCATATAATACACACACACATATATATATATATATATATACAGTGGGTACGGAA
>NW_015737788.1:0-367 GCF_001515625.1 Sinocyclocheilus rhinocerous
GTCTGAGCGCAATTTCGTTACAATTTTCACCTTCAGCATGAAGATCATCTCCTCGCTGGAAGCAAGAAGCTCGAACCCTGCTTACTCGCTGTAGAAGAGCCCCAGCAGCAAAATCGTCTTTCAGTGCTTCCACTGCGGCCATCCGGCAATCTTGGAAGAGAATTTCCTAGCGGTGTTGTTTTAAATGTCGCACCATGAGTGTGGCTCGTGCAAGACAGGTACAGTGAGTGTGTCGCTTGCTGCCTGCTTCGCTTGCGGATCGCCTTCTTTCATGAATGTGGCCCTCCCTCTTCCACTCTCCTATTTCTTCCCTCCCAGGAGCCTCGGAAGAAGGAAGAAAACAGCAGGGCAATGGAATGGATTTATC
>NW_015737789.1:0-367 GCF_001515625.1 Sinocyclocheilus rhinocerous
TCAGATGCATCATCTTCTGTTGTGGTTCTCAATTTGGCCCCTGGGGGCCCCACTGCACATTTTAGGTGTCTTAATATGTCGACACACCCAAATCAGGTTATGAAGCTTAAGATAATGAGTTAAATCAGGTGTTTTAGAGAAGAGGCATCAAAAATTTGCAATTCCAATGGCCCCTAGTAGTCAGTTGGGTCCCAAATCTTTGTTAAATTGATGTCACTACTGTATTTGATAGTAAGAATGTGTTTGAAATAGTATACTGTCATTCTACTCATACTGTTTTGCAGTATGCATTCTGTGCAGCATGTAATGATTTTGTAACATTGTATATTCAAGATTAAGAATATGTCGTTATGGCACATTATACTTT
>NW_015737790.1:0-367 GCF_001515625.1 Sinocyclocheilus rhinocerous
GAACTTTTGAGGAAAAACATCTGATGTGTTAACATTATATTAGATCCATGCATATGGTCATAATATGCTGCCTTCAGTCATTAATGTTAAACAAACAATAAAAGAGAAAAGTTAATCAATGCTTTTGAGCAACCGATTTGTTGCTTTAATAATCAGTTAATTTGTAATAAATATACTAAAGACTAAGCAGTGATTTTTACATTTCATAATTCCATTTGTTTTTCTTACTTCAATGAAATTTACAGAACTGAACAGGCATTCATTTCTTATAATTGTTCTACTATTTGTAGAACTGTTAGTTTTAATAAACTGAAATGAACAGAAAGCTACATTGTGATTATTAAAGTAGCAATTGACCCTTTGCAAA
>NW_015737791.1:0-367 GCF_001515625.1 Sinocyclocheilus rhinocerous
TCTTGATTCAAGAATGTTTAGATATTTATACTAGAACACAAGACTAAAAAACTAAGTAAGAGAATGATTTTTTGCAGTGAGCGCTTGATCCGTGTGATGAATGTACGGCGCTTAGTTACCGTCTCCAATCTCCCTGGTGCTAACGATGATTTCAGACGCTGATTTTAATTGCGATTGTTTTACGCTGAACTTCACTGCACTCCTGGAAAACCTTTGATTGTTGTGCTTCTGAAAGGCTGGTAGCGCATTATGATGACTTTCATCACGAACGAACACTTTATGATGCGCTTATACGTTCGGAAAATGACTAATGATCTGTTATGCAAATTAGTGCAATGTAGAAAAATTGTTGCAGTTAGCTGTCACA
>NW_015737792.1:0-367 GCF_001515625.1 Sinocyclocheilus rhinocerous
AGAAAGGAAAAATTTAAATCGCATCATATGACCCCTTTAAAGCTTCTTGTTGTTCGTATCGTAATACTTCATTCTCTCAGAATGACTCAATGACATACTAGTACATAGTTATTGCATAGTATATATTATTTCTGTGTAAAAATGTCTACACTTTTGGCAGTGTGATCAAATAATGAGGCAAGAACAAATGCTGAAAATGGCACTGAGCACATTGCATTGTGGTACATGGTATAATAAAGCAATAAGCCCCAAGAAGCCTGGTTTACAGTGAATTTACAACAGCTAAGGGGTGTTGTTACGACGCAAAGCGGAGTGCCTAAACCCCCTTTGCTGTTATAAATTCACTGTAAACCACGGCTTCACGGGG
>NW_015737793.1:0-367 GCF_001515625.1 Sinocyclocheilus rhinocerous
TACCAACATTCTTCAAATTATCTTCTTTTGTGTTCAACAGAAGAAGGAAACTTGGAATGACATGAGTAAATGATGACAGAATTGTCAATTTTGGATGAACTGTCCCTTTAAATCTACTAAACTTAAAATGGCCAATAGATACAAACCAGTTTTGACATATCATAACATTTCTGTGCCTATAACACGAACAGATCAACTTAGACTGTTTACACTCACATACAGCAAACATATCAGCCTCAGCACCACAAATCTCTTCTCATAAGTCGTTTTGTTTGTATATATCATCTGAAACTGTGGTTCTCTTGCCTGTTGAAGATAATCTGAGCAATACTGTGTAAATCTGTGAAGTTTTCTCCTCTCAGGACTC
>NW_015737794.1:0-367 GCF_001515625.1 Sinocyclocheilus rhinocerous
ATAATAATTTTACTTTTGTATTTTTTTAGAATATTTTCTTTACTTGTTTTTATTTAAAATAATAAAAAGACGAATAAAAATAAATGTTTATAAAAGATTAAATGTATTATGCTCTGTTTTCATATATTTTGGGGATTTCCCATTCATTTCTTATGGCTGTCATTTTTGACCACTAACAATATAAGCATCATTTGTTTTCATTTACTTTTTAACCTTTTCTAATCATGTCCATGATTTGTTTGTGTGTTCACATAGCAACTGAGACAGTTGAGTTTTGTACCATTCAGGTGAGGTATTAAAAAAAGACACATTTAAAAAAAATTTGAAATAAAGAAAGTGGATTTATGTATAAAGACTATTTTTACTA
>NW_015737795.1:0-367 GCF_001515625.1 Sinocyclocheilus rhinocerous
CCGAACAGTTCAATACGAATACGTGTATCGTTACACCCCTAGTTTACATACTATATGTGTGTACTGTGTATATTTATTAAGTATATATATAAATACACACATATGTATACATTAAAAAATATATATATTTGTATGTATTTTATTTATTTGTATGTAAACGCTTGTTTATCATTTATATTAAATATAAATATAAAATATTTTACATATAAATCTACCATATTTTTCCTTAATATATACTAGGGTTGTGACGGTGAGAAAACCCACCGGTTAATCGACCTGTGATAACACCGGTAATACCGGTATCACCGTGGGGGCGGGGCGCTCCCTCTTTTCCTGCTTTCCTTCGCTTTTAAATAGCTTGTAAAAG
>NW_015737796.1:0-367 GCF_001515625.1 Sinocyclocheilus rhinocerous
CATATTCTGTTACACCAAATTCACAAAATAATGATCTTTAAAAAATCTGATTTGAATGTAAACTGATTTCTATACACTATGTGATTTCTAAATGTTAACCGATTTTAAAAGCATGGGAGACCACAGACATGAAGATACTTTGAACTGATTTTTAGCCCTATAATCCTCTGAACACACACACTAGATGATTCAGACCACACACTTGATGACTGTTGGAACGCTTTCACAGTGACATGAGATCTCACGGAGACTCGCGAGATCAAGCGTGACTAAAGAAGAAAAACACATGGAGGACAATCAACATCGTCAGCTGGCTCTCCTGGCGTGCGTTCTGTTGTACAGTGAAAAACAAAACAGAAAAAAAAAA
>NW_015737797.1:0-367 GCF_001515625.1 Sinocyclocheilus rhinocerous
TCGGCTATACTTGCATGTAAAATTAGAAAAGCAACATAATATCTGTTTTAACTGAAAGCGCGTTGCTCCTCTCAGCCGCTCGCTGAACAATGCAGGCGCACAGAAAGAGAAAGAGGTGTGTGCGCGCGCTGGGAAAGCAAGACCTCGCGCTCACGCGGCAGTACCGGCGAGTCTCAGAAACTAAATAGGTTTGGACAAGCCCTAAAGATTTGTCGCTAGGCACTTTTTTGAAAGAAAAAAAAAAGTCGCTAAGTTGACAACACTGTGCATCTCCATTTCTCCAACTACGGGCTAGGCCACTGGTCAAACAGAAAATGCGCTTTGCGTTAATCGCGCGTTAATAAAATTAATGCCGTTAAAATGAATT
>NW_015737798.1:0-367 GCF_001515625.1 Sinocyclocheilus rhinocerous
AATTACTGGAAAGTCTGACAACCCTAGAGCTCAAGTTAATGATTTGATGAGCACATCTCTCACCTGGCCTCAAGGCAATTAGCAGAAAATTGTATAGTTAAGTCCGGTGGGATATTAAAGAGGCTGAGTGAAACCATATGCAAACATAATGTGTGGTTAAGCAGAGGTCACTCAAAGTGCCAAGTAACATCAGCCTCAGCCTATGGATGGCCTGAACCGACAGAAGACTGGACCAGACTTTATGGCAAAAGTCTCAAAAAATCCTCAAGATCCCCATTTTAAACCACGCAGGCCACTAAGAAAACCAAAAGTGCTACATGCTTGCAATAACATTGTTAATTGTTGTTTGTATTGAAAAATAAACCTT
>NW_015737799.1:0-367 GCF_001515625.1 Sinocyclocheilus rhinocerous
TCAGCAACAGCACCAGAATATACTTCACCGGTGAGTTCATTTGCTCCTGTAGTGATTAAAACATTCTGAAAATAAGTGTGATTATTTTTTTACATTTGTTATTTGTTATTCATAGAAAAACATAAGGCCTCTCATTGGTCACTCCACACAGAGATAAATAAGTTATCAATATTTAATTCAGTTTTACAAACCTGCATCATTCTCATTATGTTCCAGTAAAAGACTGACAGTAACAGACCGTGGATGTTTTCTTTACAGAAGCAGTTCAACTAATAACTGAGTGTCACAATCATACAGTGGTGAAGTATACTGAGCAGAATCGAACACAATGGCAGAATATTAGCATCATATCTGGACTGATGAACGG
>NW_015737800.1:0-367 GCF_001515625.1 Sinocyclocheilus rhinocerous
ATTGTAATTATTTGTAATAAAATTGGTTTAGTTATTTAGATAATCATTTAAAATATAATACTCATTTCAAATATAATAACATTTAGTATGATCAGATCACCTTTTCTTTTATATATTTTAATAAGTATGGGTCAGAATAAGTATGTTGATTCATTTTAACATAAGTATATCTGTTATGCTGAATGATGATGGAACATAATTTCACCCATATTTTGACATTTAATTTTTACAAAAGGTATTTGATACATTTATATAGACAGTTGCATTTAATATGCTTTTTATGTATATAAAATATGGTGCAGTTTCATCTCGGACCCATATGTAGCTGTGTATGTTATTGCCTATTCTTGCCCAGACTTGTACTAAA
>NW_015737801.1:0-367 GCF_001515625.1 Sinocyclocheilus rhinocerous
ATTTTTTTTTCACATGAGTCTTTTTGGATTAAAATAAATAGTGTCTGCCTTTTAAATCTTAGGATGGGATCATCACAAAGATGGTCATATTTAAAGTCTGTTGCATCTAATGGATTAATGGATAGCAGGAGAAAAGTCACGCTTTACAGTCCAATGAGGCGGTTTTCCACTAACCCACGAACAAGCGTCTCAGTCTTTGTGGATGAACGTGATTCCGTGTTTCTCCTCAGAGGGAGACAGCTGTGAGTTCGGCTCACAGAAATACTTCATCCTCTGTGGCTTCGGAGGAATCCTCAGCTGTGGCACCACACACACGGCTGTGGTGCCCCTCGACCTGGTCAAGTGCCGAATGCAGGTCCGTGTGTGT
>NW_015737802.1:0-367 GCF_001515625.1 Sinocyclocheilus rhinocerous
GCATTGTCTGCCTCACCATAGCAGGTAAGGATAAAATATTTAAAGCAACTATTATTTATTATTTATTCTGATGCTTATTTTGGTTTCAAAGCATTCATTCTATTTATTTGCAGGTCATTTCAGCCATCCTACTTTATTTAGAGAGAATGGAGTGGATGGTGAAGAATCCAGATTGTTTTGCAACTCTTTAGGAGGATTTCCTGCTCCATCCATCTACTGGCTTGTCAACCACACACAGCGTCCTCCAGAAACATCAGTCACAACATATATGAATACTCTACCTCAGTCTGAACTCTACAACATCTCAAGTGTCCTATCTATCAACATCTCAGCAGACACTGCCATATCCTGTGTCATAGAAAACAAC
>NW_015737803.1:0-367 GCF_001515625.1 Sinocyclocheilus rhinocerous
TTTTACACTCTTATGTAAACATCTAAGCATGCACAGATGACGCCCAAATAATAGACACGCTGACACACGACACAATGTCCTTGCTCATTAGAAATAAACAGCTTAACATGCTCTGAAGAGTACAAATGCTTTACTGTTCCAACGTCTAAACACTTAGTATTTTTTTTAGTAGTGACTACACAATCATCCAGCTCTTAATAAATTTGCATATATCGGTGTATTTATATGTGTACATACAGTATATTCACATAGAGCAGATATAGAAAATATCAGCTGCCTGATTGCTCGTATTGTCACAAAATGTAAACTATCGCACAGCTCTAATCTGCAAAATGTGACTATAAGGCATGAAGATATTAGAATATCA
>NW_015737804.1:0-367 GCF_001515625.1 Sinocyclocheilus rhinocerous
ACAGTCACACCAGAGATGAGCTCAGCTGGTAATGTAGTCTGATGTGTCCTCTGTTGAGTGTGTTTTGACTGAATGTTTGTGGATCTGTAGAATTGAACAGGTGTGTGTGAGAGTGTTTGTGTATCTAGATAAAGATGAGGGAGAAAAGAGTGTGAAATGTGCAGTTATAGATCATTGCAGACATTTTCATGTTTGCACAGTGTTTATATGGTTGCGAGGGCATGTAAAGAGAGTGAGGCGGAAGCCGCGAGGAAGAATCCATATGCGGATGTTTATTCAAACAGTCCAACAATTCCAAACACAGTGTCAGCAAAAAAGGGTGATCCAAAAGAGAAGTCAAAACGAACAGACAAACAGGTCATACACG
>NW_015737805.1:0-367 GCF_001515625.1 Sinocyclocheilus rhinocerous
ATCTAATTCTTGGTAGTAACCTCTTGAAACATTTGATTCATCAGTTAAGAAGCTCTGCAGAGTTACTAATACGTGTGTCTGACTGTGAGTACGATAACACTGAACAAAACAAGTTACTTGACCTGCTAGCCAATGTGGAGAAGTGGAGAAATGGTACTGTCCCTGATTTAGTGGGAACAGTAAAAATCAAAAAGGCAGTGTCACTCGAGCCCATGACTGAAAACTTAGTTTGGGGCAGATTGCAAAGCACTCAAGAAATCTCAGCTGGCAGTGCTGTCATTTTGGAGCCCAGTAGAGTAAAATCAAGGCCAAGGTCAGTGCTGGTTGGAAAAACAGTAGCTTTGATACGTAAGGATGGATGGGTCCC
>NW_015737806.1:0-367 GCF_001515625.1 Sinocyclocheilus rhinocerous
CAAAGAACCTTTTAGTGAACATGTTTTAAATAACTTTTTTTTCTTAGTGTGAAGAACATTTTAATAATCTATAGAACCCTTTTACACTATAAAGAAAATGTTGTTCAATAGAAATGTTTCATGAATGTACTGTATAGTAATAGGTTCTTCATGGAATCATAAATGCCAATAAAGAATCTGTATTTTAAAAGTGTATATCAAATCAAGTTTGCACCAATAAAGGTAACACCTGTTATAATGGTCTTCGTGAGGAAAACAGCTTCAAGACATGTAAAAAGTAATGACTTGATAAAAATCTAAAAGGGTTTGTGGGAGATTTAGTAGATAGAAAATTTGATTAGCTTAGCACAATAGAAGTCAATGTAAA
>NW_015737807.1:0-367 GCF_001515625.1 Sinocyclocheilus rhinocerous
TGTCCACCAACCGCAATACTGGTTTTCAGGAGGGCAAAATCTCAACCATTCCGAATTCCCAGCTTTTCCTTCTCCATGCACCTCCAAAACGCCCTCTGACATACTGAAAAAAGAATAAATGAAATTTATTTCACACATTCTTATTTTGTAAAAGTCAAAAGCACTAGCCTCAAAATAAATATTTTAGGTCAACTGACAGGCCTACTGATAATCCAAATGTTGTTAGTCTTACAAAAAAAGATTTACAAGATCTCAATTTTTTTTTACAGCGTTTTTCTTATCTACACTGTAAAAAAAAATGTAAAAAAAAATGGTGAAATGCCATTAATTTACCATTAATGGTTAAGGATCGTTAAAAAAAAAAAAA
>NW_015737808.1:0-367 GCF_001515625.1 Sinocyclocheilus rhinocerous
TTTTGGGTAAAAATAGGAAAAATAATACTTCTCTCAAAAGAAATTCGAATTAGACATATGATAATCCATGTGTTTCTCCGGTGTACATAAGGGTACAGGTGCTTTAAAAATCACATTTTAAATTGCAAATCGCAAAAAAAACACTCTGATGTGCCAAGCTATCAGAACCGAACAGAAATAAAAACCGTGGTTAAAAAAACCGAGGTATGTATTGAACCGTGGCCTAACTGTATTGTTGAATCCCTAATAAACAAGCATCAATAAAACATCAAAATGAGGAGATCACAGTGTTTCTAGGTTTATAAATATGCCATTTTTAATTTTTGAGACTCAGTTGCAGACATTAATAAAATACATCCCTGATTTA
>NW_015737809.1:0-367 GCF_001515625.1 Sinocyclocheilus rhinocerous
TTAACCTATATTGTATATCCCTAAATCCTACTCTTTTGTAAAGTGAACAGAATCTACAGAGATTTTTACTTAGACTTGATAGTTTGAGAATCATCATCTGATGCATTTTTCCCAGGGTGCTACTGGTTTGGACATTGAGCGTTACCTGCAGCCAACAGTGAGATACATCATGTCTCTTGCACAGAGTCCTGCAGCAGAGAGGTTCTCTCTTGGGGCAGTGGATGCTGAGATGGAGAGTCCGGTGACTCAGGCAGAGGAGCGCCCGCATGATGTCTTGACAACACCTACAGGTAGTTTATGTCCCTGACATCACATCACAATGTTATTAAAGGGGTCATCGGATGCCCATTTTCCACAAGTTGATATG
>NW_015737810.1:0-367 GCF_001515625.1 Sinocyclocheilus rhinocerous
TGCAGCATAATTGATATGTCAAGGCAATGCATGGTGTATAAAATGCGTTTGACCCAACCACTCCGAATTACAATGAGGGCAACCGGGAGACGATTTCACAGCATTTAAACAGGCCCGGATCTTTGAAATGAATCCATCTCTGTCTCAGGAGGGGGTGGGGTGGAGGTTTACATTTATGAAAACAAAATTCACAATGTGGGTACGGAGTCATGCCCACTGAAATCGCTCATGGCTGAGGTAGCCATCAGCTTGTCATGTCGAACATGTTGCAGCTATGCTCTCCCTCAAAGGAACACATGTCGATGGGGAGCGGTTTGAATATGTCCCAACGCTCCCCCCACCCCTCCTTCTCGAAGGGATACGGGAA
>NW_015737811.1:0-367 GCF_001515625.1 Sinocyclocheilus rhinocerous
GAAAAATAAACTTCCTTTTCCTAAGCTTCCAATTCCTTTGATTTAAAGTGTACTTTTCTGACAGATATGTTTTCTTGTTTTAAACCAAAACTTTATTTTGATCAAAATAAAAAAACTTCATTTTGATAAATTTTTCAGAAAACAAAACTTAATATCTTAGGTCATTTTGCTTCTCAAGTAAATGTATATTGATTTTAAAATGTTCAGATAATTGTATTGGAAAACAAGACAAAAATACTGAGTAAGAAAGATTTTTTTTTGTGGTGTATTTCTCTCATTTAGGGTTCTTACTCAGTATTTTTATCTTGTTTTCCAGTACAAGTATCTAAACATTCTTAAGATACATTTACTGAAAGTGCGAAATGAC
>NW_015737812.1:0-367 GCF_001515625.1 Sinocyclocheilus rhinocerous
GACCTTCTCTCCGCGCCCGAACCTGACGCGCTCAAGCCCGCCGGTCCCACGCCGAGCCAGAGCCGCTTCCAGGTGGACCTGGTGTCGGAGTGCGCCGCGGCCTCGGACTCCTCCCCACCCGAGTACTCCGCCGAGCCGCTCCGGGATCCCGCGTCCGGTGGCGAGGAAGCCAAGGGCCGGTTTCGCGTCGTGAACTTCGCGGCCTCGAGTCCGGACTCGGCGCCGGCGGACTGCGCGCAGAACGGGGACACGGTGATGAGCGAGGGCAGCCTGCACTCGTCCACCGGCGGCCAGCACCACCATCACTACGACACCCACACCAACACCTACTACCTCCGCACCTTCGGACACAACACCATCGACGCCG
>NW_015737813.1:0-367 GCF_001515625.1 Sinocyclocheilus rhinocerous
GCATAAACACGCCTCCAGAGCAAGACATCGACGAATAGTCTTCCTTTCAGCATAGGTTCCGCCCACTGGCGTTCACTTGCTAACGGCTAACACTTGATCACGCTGAATGCGAGTGTCGCGTCGCATCAACAGCAAACAGAAATGACAATCACTGCACTATCTTATCTACACTGGATACAGTATACAGTATATATATAGTCTGTCGTCAGGACAAATGCAGTGAAAGAATGTTCGCTTTGACGCGTTTGGTTTAAACAGCTCGTTCACGTGTTTGTACAGATATCAGAAGAATCTCAGCGTAAGGAACAAGAGGATAGTTTATTTTTAATGGCGTCCCGGATCGTGTCGGAGGATTTTGTTTTGTAAT
>NW_015737814.1:0-367 GCF_001515625.1 Sinocyclocheilus rhinocerous
GAAGGTATAGAGGGAGGTCGAGGAGGGTTCAACCTTCTCGCCCCCATAAGGAACCTGATGACCAGGTCTTGCTTCCCCACCGTTCTCCCCTCCACAGGGTCATGGTTAGCAGAAATAGCAGCGATGTAAACTTTAAGGGTGGAGGGAGACAGCCTACGCTCCTACCCTTGCTGCAAGAAGGAGAGCACGAATCTAATCAGAAATCTTAGGGGGTCCTCTCGATGAGAGGAACACCACTCGATGAACAGGTTGCACTTCAAGGCATAAGCGTGTCTTGTAGACGGTGCTCGCGCCGAAGTGATGGTGGCCACTACCTCTTGGCGTAGGTCACCTAGAACCTCCGTGTCCTGTCCAGGGACCAGACATG
>NW_015737815.1:0-367 GCF_001515625.1 Sinocyclocheilus rhinocerous
AGTTCTTTGTGTGTTTTACTCTATACATCTTTCATTTGTTTTTTCTACAAATGTGTTGAAGTGAAAATATATCTCTAAAAATAATATGTTTTATTTCTGATGCAGATTCAGAATGACCAATGTCAGGAGATGGACCAGACAGGGAGTGAGAAATGGATCAAACTCACCTCTAACGGAGAGTGGGGAACCCATACGGTTAGTGATTTTATTCATATTTAAAGGGACAGTTCACCCAAAATTGAAAATTCAGTCATCATTTACTCACCCTCATGTTGTTGCAAACCTGTATGACTTTCTTTCTTCTGCTGAACACCATAGAAGATATTTTGAAGAATGTTGATAACCAAACAGTTTCGGGAACCCAAAC
>NW_015737816.1:0-367 GCF_001515625.1 Sinocyclocheilus rhinocerous
AGTCCATGAATCTAGAAAGAGCTACTTTACATGGATACATTTTGTATTTTGAAACCTAACTCTTTAACTTTGATCAAAATAGAACATTTGTAAACATTTGACCAGGCTGCTTTCCAATTAATATCAGAAATGTTTGCATTCCAAAATTATTTTCCTCTAGGGTAGATTTTATGTTTTGATTGAAAAATCTGTAGGTAAATATTTCAATACCATCAACTATTAACTCTGGAAGTATTCGTTCATTGCTTCCAAAAGTGAATGTTTTCACCTGTGTGTTTTATTATTATGTTTGTAAACAGTACAGAGATTACATTACTGGCGCTTTGTATATACAAAATGTATCAACATGTATCAATATCATCGGAAC
>NW_015737817.1:0-367 GCF_001515625.1 Sinocyclocheilus rhinocerous
GTACAACCTGCACTGGGGCCCCGCAAACCCCAGCTATGGCCCTGTCTGTCAATATTATATAGATTTAATCATTTCAGCTTTACATGCTTACATTAGCTTCGAAAGTGTTCAAATAGGCTAACGGTCAGCAGCCGTACACGACGGACAACTTCAGCAAATTAAAAAAGTTAAACTTTTCATAAAATGTAAGCATTACGACATGCACAGTGGTTAAGGTAGCTAATGTCTACAAATATAAAAGTATAAATACCTTTTTGACCGACGAAAGCGAAAACCCAAGGCCGTGTCTGAGGAAATCACCGGGAGAACCGTTAACTGTCATGCAGCTGAGCGTTGCCATGGATACATGCTGTGTGCCCTAAAGTGA
>NW_015737818.1:0-368 GCF_001515625.1 Sinocyclocheilus rhinocerous
GATTCTGAAATTGATTCCAATGATATTGTTTTTTACGTATTGTTATCCTTTAGCTGTGATGCTTCTCTAATCTCAAAGAATTAAAACAATTATTACATTATTGAAATGTGAACAGGTCAGGCTGAATTGAGCTGATTATCTTTATTGCAGCTGCTCTGTTTCTGCCAATACAGACAAAAATAACATTTTGTACATGTAAAAAACTGCAATCCTTCATAAAGGAGAGTGAATTAACTAAGAGTGATACATATGTATTATAGGAAAATTAAACAAATTGAACAAAATACAAAAAAAAAAAATCTATTTAATTCATATCGTAAAGCAAAATGATTTTAGTTTGAGTTGAAACTGCTGGTATTGAAGATGAA
>NW_015737819.1:0-368 GCF_001515625.1 Sinocyclocheilus rhinocerous
ATCCAAATGATAGCAAAATTAGAGATTATTGCTTAAACTAAAGCTTCTGGCTAAGAACACACCGTGTGATCAGTCCTTCCTACAGGACATGCCGAAATCCATGATCCTTAAAGATATGATGTGAACATGTTTGCACAAAAAGTTAACAAACCTTTGTCCTCTCATCAGTTTTAACAGAACACAAATATACAAGTCAGGATAGTTAAAAAAAAAAAAACAGCATTCAAATTGCAAATTAAAAATGCTTGGAAATTACACATTAAAAAAATGCTAGGATTGGTTCACATGCATGAAGGAAGGATGGAAGCCATAGGTGTGGGAAACTGGTTTATATTTTTGGTGCTCATATTGTGCAAAAAGCTTGGCTG
>NW_015737820.1:0-367 GCF_001515625.1 Sinocyclocheilus rhinocerous
TGTTAAAGGTTCTTCATGGAACCATCAATGCCAATAAAGAAGCTTAGTTTTTAAGAGTGTAGTAAATGATTCCTGAAACACTTACAGCTAGTCCAGGGCCGAGTTTAGGGCAGCTGGGATCTTCAGAGGAATGTCCCTCACCGGTGTACTCAACCAGAAAGAAGGGCCGTTCGGTGCCATTACGCAACGATGGTGCCTTCATGAGAATATTAGAAGAGAAAAGACACAGAGAAGACTTTCTTTCATTGTGACATTAGACAATCCTCTTTAATTGGTAAAATTCTCATTCATGTCATTTTCATTATTACTGTAATGCAAAAAAGGTATGACAATGGTCTTGCTAGGACATTTTTTCTTGAAAATGAAC
>NW_015737821.1:0-368 GCF_001515625.1 Sinocyclocheilus rhinocerous
AAAAATTAAATAATCATTTTAAATATTTTTAAACTCATCCAATTAAAACCACTGGTTTAGAATATAAAGTATATTAGAACGATTTAATTGTATTTATATTAACATAATAAAAAAACTCAAAAATTTGTTAATATAGCTAAAATTTAATCGTTCTAATATTATTTTTAAAAAATCTACAATTTTAAATGTTAGAATTTTATAATGTTTTTTTATAGTCATTTTAAATATTTTTTAAAACCACCGTTTTAGAATATTTTGTGGTGGGTTTCATCCTCAATCTTGAGCTGATCATCTCCATAATTATAGTCACAAAGAGTTTTGAATCATCTTTCTAATAATATTTCACACTTCAGTGTCATCTCTTTTTT
>NW_015737822.1:0-368 GCF_001515625.1 Sinocyclocheilus rhinocerous
CTAGACAGCATTTTTGGTTTGGTTCAGTTCGTTTAATTTGAAAAATGCTGTTTTGGTTGGCATTTCTTTGAGTTTTGAGTCCCCCCCCCAAAAATGTCTTGGTTGGCAGTTTTGCTAGGTTTTAAGTTTGAATGTTTTTGAATCATGAAATATCTACAATGCCCAAAAATCACTGTGTAGGAAGGCAGCTCAACAGAGTTTAATTGTCTGAACAGTATGCACCTGAAGAATGCCCAAAAATTCTGTCTCTGTAGACAGATCACTAGGGTTTGAGTTCAAATGTTAGATTTAAATGGTTGTAATGCCCAAAAATGCCATTTTCGTTGGCAGCTCACTAGGTTTTGAGTACAGATGTCCAAATTAAACAT
>NW_015737823.1:0-368 GCF_001515625.1 Sinocyclocheilus rhinocerous
GTTTTCACTGGCCAGCTTAAGTTTATTTTGTAAATATAAACAAATTTTGATTTTGATGGCTACAACGCACTTTAAATAAGTTGGGACAGAGGCATGTTTACCACTGTGTTAAATCACCTTTCCTTTTAATTACACATTTGAATCATCTGGGAATTAATGATGCTGGTTTTTAAAAAATTGTTGCCCAGTCTTGCTTGAAACAAGACTTCAGCAGCTCAGCAGTCCATAGTCATTTTTGTCTCATTCTCCTTTTCATGATAGGCCAAACATTTTTAATAGGAGACAAATCTGCTGGCCAGTCAGTGACATCCACATGTGACTACAGAACGCTGTTGTAGCACATGCAGAATGAGACCTGGCATTGTCTT
>NW_015737824.1:0-368 GCF_001515625.1 Sinocyclocheilus rhinocerous
CAATCAGCTCCAAAAAGAAATACAAAACCAGTGCTATAATTGGAAGAAAACAAGTTGACAAAAAGATTTATCCAATATTTGGTGATAATACAGCATAATGAGAGATTTACAAGCTATTTTTTGTAGACCGGTCATTTTTGATCAGGAACACCAAATTAGACTTGAAATAAGGATTTTCAGCGCAGCACAAGAGTTAAGAAAACAGAAAATGTACAACTCAGTCCAAACAGCAGCCGCTGACTGGCACATATTCAAACATATTTATATATTAATAACAAATGCAAAATGAGGTTTTATGGCCAGTAACAAATAATTATGGTCAGTAAACTTTCCCAGTTCACCCATCATTGGCAGGCGTGACCCTGGCA
>NW_015737825.1:0-367 GCF_001515625.1 Sinocyclocheilus rhinocerous
TATATTTTTAATACATTTAATACTACGTCTTTTTCACCTGGGCATTTCTACCTCTTTCCAGTCACAGAGCACTTTATTTTTTAGAGTTGTTTAAGTGAGAGAACATCTGTAATTTAGTCCAGATTAGGGGAGTTTTAATGTTTAATAATATCTTTTATTATGTAAATATATATATTTTTTGCATTGAAAAAAAGATTTTTGTTTTTATATGCTATCAATTATAGTTCTTAGAAAGAAAATCGGATTCGGCTTACATATTAATTCTATTAATATTTTTTTGTGAATTATTCATTGAAGAGAGAATTTTGTTTTGAATTCTTGAATTTTAGAATGACTCTCTTTCTCACACACACACACACACACACAC
>NW_015737826.1:0-368 GCF_001515625.1 Sinocyclocheilus rhinocerous
ACAAGTCATAATATATTATGCAATTTTGATCAGTAATTTTAGGAGTAAACAAGACAAAAAAAAGATGATTAATAATGATTTTTGAAGACTTTTTGAGTTGAGACAATTGAGTTTTCAATACCAAACTCTTTAAAAACATTACACATTGCTACCGATATCAACTTATAGACAAAAGACTCACTTTTTTAATGCTATGTGAGCTTATATAAGTAAAAATAATAAAATAATCGCTTTGACTTGTATTATTCTTATTTGTAAGTCACTTTATAATTTTCTTACACTACATTTTGAATAAATGTAAAAAGAACTTCATAACTATTTCATTTACATCAAGCTTTTTTTGACTACTGTACTCAAACATCGTATCT
>NW_015737827.1:0-367 GCF_001515625.1 Sinocyclocheilus rhinocerous
TGTGTGTGTGTGTTTGTGTGTGCGTGCGTGCGTGCGTGTGTGTGTAATAGCCTAAGTATTATTATTATTTACTTTTGCGTCATTTCATTCATTACTTATGTAAACACAATCATGTCAATAAAGAGAGATGCACACACACACACACACACACAGAGAGAGAGACACACACAACACAGAAAACAACTACTTGTTATAGGCAGAATTATTTTTTACAATCATTTGAACTCACATTATAGCACATATACTCATATATAACACAGCCGCCAAAGCCCTCTAAACCTTCAAATATATCCTGCGATCAATATTAAAATATATAACAAAAATTACAATGTGATGAAAATTAACTATTGCTAACCAGGGAAACACC
>NW_015737828.1:0-368 GCF_001515625.1 Sinocyclocheilus rhinocerous
AAAATTCAGTGGTGTCCAACCTTAAATTCTGCTTACTTATCACTGTCTTTTGTCACAACAATGAAACAAGATGTCTAAAGTTTTAGCAGATGCTCACAGACGATTGACTTACTACAGTTGACACTCAGCAAAACCTCTAAAATGGGGCCTATTATTGATATCAGTGGGCCCATGCTCACACTGTCAGTCCAAATCCGATTATATGTATATCCGACTGGAATCTGAGCTAAATTATTGACTGTATATTTGCTTCGCAAGAATTTAATACCTTCACTAGTTCATTCTGACCATGCACATACTCTCATTTATTACAGTGCTTACAGTAATTGCATTGAGACACAGCCAATGTGTAGCTGTGGTGTCTCTGC
>NW_015737829.1:0-368 GCF_001515625.1 Sinocyclocheilus rhinocerous
CACATAAACGTCACCACAAAATAGTAATTACAAGTGGGAAACTTTAAGCCCCAAGTTTCTGAATAGAGGGCATGTTAGTGCAAGTTGCATGTACAAAATACCGTAGTATTGTACAATTACCATAGAATATATAACAATTAAATTTACAGCACCTTCATAAATTTTATAAAAACATATAAAAGCAAAAACACACAGATGCACATTCTCTTTTCATAATTTTGTAGATGCGGAGTTAAAAAACCATGTTGAATTTTATGTACAAAATGTACATTGCCATCTTGGTCCGACAAAACGATTTGAACGCACCTGACGTTGTAAATACAAATTTTCCAGAAGGACTTGAATGCAACAATAGACCTTATAGTGTT
>NW_015737830.1:0-368 GCF_001515625.1 Sinocyclocheilus rhinocerous
AAACAGAAAGTTGTAGATGGCTTCGAAGATTTATCAAAGCACAGCAACGGTGTGATTAAATGCTTTCTTCATTAATCGTCACTTGTTTGTTGGTTCTGTTGCAAGGCACATTTGATTTCTTTTAACCTGGACTAACATCAGTATACAGTAAGTGACTTTACTCTCTAACTTCACAGACTTGCATAATAACATCCTTCATATAAAACGTGCACAAGAATTGTCACAACCCAGCATGACAGTTTTTACATCAAAGTACCTGCACTTCTCTGCAAAGACAGATTTCATCAGAAATACAGCGCCAAAATAGATCACTTTACATATCTGTAATGTTGTAAACAGTGTTCTAATTATTTTTATAATATCATATT
>NW_015737831.1:0-368 GCF_001515625.1 Sinocyclocheilus rhinocerous
AAACTTACAGCTCTATTTACTTCTTCATTCTCTTTATCTGTTTATTTTGATAGCTTTTGAGGCAGACAACAGAGAGTTGAGGCACATATCTCACTCCAGCTTCCCCCTTCCACAGACAGTGTTCAAATAAAACCTACACCACTGATTGACAGAATATTCACCATCAGGGTGAACACGGGTCAACGGACCATACCTGAAATGAAAGAGACACAGAAAGACTCTAAAACATTCAAACCCACCCACTCCCCCTTTAATGTTAAGGCACTCTAATTGTCCATGCTCTAATTCAATCTCACCCCAATTTCAGATATCTAAAGAAGAGTGGCTTTGGCAGAAAGCCTCCTCACTTTCCAGGGCCGGCCAGGCAA
>NW_015737832.1:0-367 GCF_001515625.1 Sinocyclocheilus rhinocerous
ATGCAAAAGGTATTACCATGTCAATCTATCTGTCTGTCTATCTATATATCTATCTATCTGTCTGTCTGTCTGTCTATTTATTTATTTAGTTTATTTTTATTTATTTATTTATTTTGGGACGACACAGCATTATACAGCTAACGTGTCCACGGCGTGCTACACATTCCACACAGATCGGGTACAACTCCAAATTATTAATCTACATACTAACACATTTAGATATGATTGGGTGCCACATTTGATCTTTTTAATGTTTAGCGCACACTACAGTTCCGTGTTTCCGGAGGGTCTTCATTTCAAACGGACTAGTGCTGAAATAACCTGCACGCGTGTGCGTCCGCGAGGCTGCTGCTCTGACGCGACAGCA
>NW_015737833.1:0-368 GCF_001515625.1 Sinocyclocheilus rhinocerous
CGCTTCGGAGGCGAATGAGCCATGCCTGACCTGTGCTTCTGCTCCTCTCAGGTGCGGAGAGATCGGCCACGTCGCCGTACAGTGCAGCAAGGCCAGCGAAGTCAACTGCTACAACTGCGGAAAATCTGGCCACGTGGCGAAAGAATGCACCATCGAGGCCACCGCTTAGTCCCGTCTCCTCGTTCGCCCCTCCTTTTTCTGATTGATGGTTGTATTATTTTCTCTGAATCCTCTTCACTGGCCAACGGTTGGCAGATAGAGGCTATTCCCAGGCCAGTGAGCTCTTGACATGTAAAAGGAGGAAAGGGGTGGAAAAAAACTTTCCACTTTCTGCATTTAATACAAAAAATGTTTATGTTTAGTTTGGT
>NW_015737834.1:0-368 GCF_001515625.1 Sinocyclocheilus rhinocerous
TTTTAATCAGATGCATCATTCTTTCATTCTTTCTGTTTGCATAAAATTACTGTAGATCTGAAATTTATTTTGATGGGCTCCTGGAAAAAATTCTAAACAACTGGGAAATTTTGAACAGGTACATTTTATTGAACTAAATGAAAGTGGCAAATGAAAGGTTGTGAAAAATGATGAAAAAAAAATAAATGACCAACATTAGTTTTGAACATACAATTCCCTATGCACACAGGTAGAAATGGAGAAAAGAGAGGTAGTGAAATATATTGTTTCTGTTTTGCTGAAATTAGACATATCCCAGGTGAAAAAGAAATATATTTAAATTCTGCTTTTTCAGACATACTTACTATATTTAAATTATACTATACTAA
>NW_015737835.1:0-368 GCF_001515625.1 Sinocyclocheilus rhinocerous
GCCGTCAACAGGCAACCAGGTGAGACACAGGACCCACGACTGATCAAAAGTATCCATATTGAAATTTGTTACCCATTCTCGACGGGAAACTGCCCCAGAAACATTGCTCAAAAAGTTGCCCCGTGTTTCATCAGTAGAGTGCACTGCGGCTCAAGGCTTGGTATACTCGACGCCTCCGCACGAGCGCAGAGGTTAGTGCGGCAAAATATGAGAGAGGTCGTTGAGCGCGCTAGGCCCCATTTCGCGTGGCGGTGTGCACGGTTTGTTCGTCTGCGGAGGTGGGCGCGCAGCCGAACGGCGACGGCAAACTGAAGAAAGCGATGAACGTCCATAAAAAATATCTAGCAACAATGAAAAGGATAGTGTAG
>NW_015737836.1:0-368 GCF_001515625.1 Sinocyclocheilus rhinocerous
AACCAGGGTAGAACCGTGTTGTTTTATTATTATTTATATACTATTATAGTATTTCATAGCTTTTATTTTTTACATTTTTCATTTTAATTTTAGTTTGTTTTAGTCATTTTGTTTAGGATTTTGTCATTTTATTATTGTGATTTTTTTTTTTATATTTATTTTTTTCAGTTTTAGTTTGAGTTATTTTAGTACTTTAACTTCAAATAAAAGACCTAAACAAAAATGAGAAATGTTGCCTTGCAACTAACTGCAATAAAATGTAGCATTTCTCGTTTTTGTGTAAGTTTTTAAGTGTAAGATTTTCATTCAATATTTTTTTTTTTCATTTCAATCAAGTTAAGGATTTAAATCTGCCCTCTCGAGTCCCA
>NW_015737837.1:0-368 GCF_001515625.1 Sinocyclocheilus rhinocerous
TAATTATTTATTCACTCTCATGTCTTTCCAACCCTTTATGCTGCAGAATGGACCATGAAACAGCATAAAAGTAATCTTTATGACTCATAGACTATACAATTATGTTATTTACTAAATATCATCCTTTCGCCATTGCAGCTCTCAAATATATACCGCAGTTAGATATGTGTCACAAGAGGTTTGACGTCAATGGCATCATTTTGCCAATATCCAATTATTTATTTAAAAACCATTGGGAAGCATATGAAAAGAACTGGAAGCTATGGGTTTGGAACAAGTTAATTAAATAAAAATAAATAAATAAATGAAAATACTAGAACAAAACAAAACAAAACAAAACAAAAAGCATGTATCAGGGATGTATATAT
>NW_015737838.1:0-368 GCF_001515625.1 Sinocyclocheilus rhinocerous
AAAAAAATACATCTCTCTCTTTCTGTGTATATCTCCCTTTCTTTGTAGCAAGCCCAACTGAATGGGAGTTTCAGCACATTTTGTACAACAAAATCTGTTTTTTATGTTTATGTATTATTTTAAATAAACAAAACCAATCTGGTAAATCGTGAAGGAAATACCAAAAATAATTTTATTGTTCATATTTATTTATTTATTTTAAAGAGAGAGAGGAAGATTAGATTTGTTATTTTGTATTTGTTTTTAAATTATTGGATTTCTTTTGTTTTTAATAATTGATGTGCCTTTTAAATGTAAATATACATCTCAAGTAAACAGCAGGTTTTGTTAAAGGGGTCATATGATGTTGCTAAAAAAAAACATTATTT
>NW_015737839.1:0-368 GCF_001515625.1 Sinocyclocheilus rhinocerous
AACTTAGCATCAAATATGGTAAACCCAGAAAGTCAGACATTTGAGCTTCCATGTTTATTAATTATTATTAATAAACTTTAAAACTTTTTAAACCTATGTAGTCGGGTACAGAGTGCATGTGTATCTAACATAATTCTGTTTTTAGCTAAGCAGAACAATGAATATTTCTATTCTGGTGTCATCATCGCACTCTGCATGGGAGAGAAGGACCAAGCCCAATCTTATATAATAAAGTCCAGCCCTAATATAATAGCAAATTTAGCATTTTAATGAACAGTACTTTCTTTTAACTGGTTATCATATGCGCAGTGTTATTTAATATCGTTGATACTCCATTACAGTATAGATTAATATTTAAAATTAAATCA
>NW_015737840.1:0-362 GCF_001515625.1 Sinocyclocheilus rhinocerous
AACCACAGTCAGTGTGTGTGTGTGTGTGTGTGTGTGTGTGTGTGTTAGTGCAGAAGGTTTTGTGATGAGTGTGTTAGACAGGAACAGATGAGTCAGTGTTTTGCATTTATATTTCTTAAGAATTCATATGCAAAATACTACTATCGAATTATTGCCATATACTGTATACCAGGGTGATGTAAATGTTTAAAAACCAGTCATATACATGTGGCAGTACCATGGTATCAGATGATATTGACATGTACTATGGTATTTACATGGTACTCAAAATAACACCATGCTAATACCATGCTGCATGTCCAAAAACATGGTATTATCATGGTACTGGGTCCAAATACCATGGTATTATCATGGGACTCAAA
>NW_015737841.1:0-368 GCF_001515625.1 Sinocyclocheilus rhinocerous
AACTAAACGAGGGTAATTAACGGGACACACCTGAACCAAATGACTCAAAAACGAGAGGGAAAAACTAGGTCACGGAGCACATGGGGAGAAAAACACAACACCAACAGTCCATACTCCTGACAGTAATATTGCATTTACTTACCTCAGGAAAGCTATTGCTCAATAACTAAAAAAAAACCCCTCTTTTTCTTATTTTGCTAAATATATTAACTATATTTTATATTCATTTTATTTTTTTATTTACTCTACTTTTTTTTACTCAAATTTTTGGACTTAATTTTAACAATTAATATTATAGTATTGTACCAACTGACAGGGTTTACTGTAGGGATGCACCGATACCACTTTTTTCAGTACTCGCCCGATAC
>NW_015737842.1:0-368 GCF_001515625.1 Sinocyclocheilus rhinocerous
AACTCATATTAAAGCCATCATATTAAAACAATAAAGAACAAATCAAATGTAGTTGCCTGTCAACGACTTCTGAATCCAAGGCAGCTCTCAGAACCCACGCGATGAGAGGAACACCGGCCAGATTCTTGATGTTCTTCAGAGGGATTCCTTTACTGCCGCCGCGAGCCAGAATCAGAGCCGCGCGGTGAGGCTGTCCGGCGCACCTGTTGCTCTCCATCGCCGCGGAAATAACAGCGAGGGAACAGAAACACTTCACTTTATACGGACTGGACACTCCTATATGAGAATGATTTCATTAATTGATTAGATTATTAATTTGAGAGACTTAAATGCTGATGTTTAATCAAACAAGGGCTTTATACGGGTCT
>NW_015737843.1:0-368 GCF_001515625.1 Sinocyclocheilus rhinocerous
AATAAAAGGGTTTCGCTCCACCTTTGAGATTGATGTGTAAGCATGAATGTTTAATAAAGAGCGCTCTTGCATAATACAAGCTAATGTCAAAGGAAGCTAACCATCAAATTTATACAATGGCCTACTGCGTATTCTGTCACGGTAACAGATGTGTATCTAACAAATGTATAAAATATTCAAGGTTTTCAGGTCTTACTGAATTTAATTGAATACATAACTCACTGTGATATTGTGTGTCTGAAAAATTTGTAAAAGAACGGAAATAAAAATGGTCACATTTGTCACTTCGGAGCAAGTAATTGAGCAATAGGTGTTTAGTGCATCAAAAAACACAAACTCTTTGGAACTGAATTTACCAAATAAACAAG
>NW_015737844.1:0-368 GCF_001515625.1 Sinocyclocheilus rhinocerous
AACCATTGATGCCAATAAAGAACCTTTATTTTTAAGAGTGTAGGCAGTTGATTTCTCACCATGTTCGGCTTGGATTGGAAACATCTCAAGGTGCTCTAGCCTTGCATCTCTCCTGCTGTCCCAGAGAAGTGTTCTCCGATTCCTGTAGCGTTTTAAAGTCCTGAATGGCTTTTCTGTTCTGAAAGTCAATCAGAGCCATTGTAATGACGGCATTCCAGCAGCTCTCCTCGCCTGAGCACCTGAAGTCAATCTCCTTATTGTCTGTGGTCACGATAGTGAAGTACACGAACTTCCCAGTGCGCTCCACACAGTCCACCTTCTTAATGGACTGCAGCTTGAGCTCTTTGCTCTTGTTCTTCTTCTGGTTG
>NW_015737845.1:0-368 GCF_001515625.1 Sinocyclocheilus rhinocerous
CAAACTGTTTCAGAAAGATGCTCGATGCCAATGATGACTACAGGATTGGACTGGAGGCTGACATCAAGACTGAGGATAAGGAAGCAGGTCTTGACGAACAGCAAGAGGCCGACATTGATAGATCTGTAAAAGAAGGCGAAACAAAGTTGGCAGAGATAAGGGACATTGTTCAAACAAACCTGTGGTTGAGGTATGGAAGAAGTGAACTTCTTGTGGCAATCCTAGAAGCAGAAAAAGCCAATGATAGAGCGGCTGATGTACCTGTGGAAAGTGCCAATTTGGAGGGCTATGAAGTGCACCTCGCCCTCTTGGAAAAGAGAATAAAAGAGGCTATCTCAGCAATGTCAACATGGGAGAGATGGATCCCT
>NW_015737846.1:0-368 GCF_001515625.1 Sinocyclocheilus rhinocerous
GGTAAATATAATTGTCTTATTATGGTGTGATCATTTAGAAAAAAAAGGAAGTAGGAAGCAGGCACTAAAACTTTTCTCCTTGTTCCACCCAAGTTAAATTGCATGTGTGCCTATATTCACAACAATGTTGATCTTAGTGACTCAAGTAAGTATTAAAGGTAGCACAATAGAATAATACACAGATCAAGGGTTTAAAAGCAGTCACATGATTGTAATTTACATGTTTTGTATGGAGGTGTGTGTGCAGCTTTACTGCACAGTTTGGTATAAGTAACCTCTCTTATAGGCACTCAGTGGATAAAACGTAGTGACCACGAACTTGTCATCAAACGTTCGGCCTGTCAGCAGTCTCTGGGCTTCTTTGGAGT
>NW_015737847.1:0-368 GCF_001515625.1 Sinocyclocheilus rhinocerous
GCCCCTCTCAGGGAAGTGGGCATTCACATTCTCAATTACCTCGACAACTGGCTGATCCTAGCTCACTCATGAGAATTGGTTTGTGCACACAGGGACATGATCCTCGACCACCTAGCCCGATTGGGACTTCGGGTCAACAGGGAAAAAAGCAAACTCGCCCCTGCGCAGAATTTCTCTTTTCTCGGTGTAGAATTTGACTCGGTTACGATGACTGCACGCCTCTCTCAGGAGCGTGCTCAGTTGATGCTGAAATGCTTGAGGGCTCTCAAGCAGAGAACAGCGGTCCCTCTTAAAAACTTTCAGAGGCTCCTGGGGCATATGGCGTCCTCAGCCGCGGTCACGCCGCTGGGACTGATGCATATGAGACC
>NW_015737848.1:0-368 GCF_001515625.1 Sinocyclocheilus rhinocerous
TCCAGGTTCTCTTATGAGAACCAGGCTGAAAAACTTATGTGCACCACTGGCATTGCACTTTCTCCCATTCATGAATAATAGGAGTGCACTGTCTATGTATATATAAAGTCTTTGGTTAAACTAAGGAAAAACTATGGTAAATATTTATCAGGCCAGGTGCAAAAGTAGAATCAAGAGCTGTAAAGCTTTATCATCCATAAATTATGGACCAAGCCATCCGTCACGTTTCCTCCTGTGTAAAACTCCTATAAAGTGCTCCTGAAAAACGGGCCAAATACTCTGCCTCAAACAGCAGACAGATACATGTTATGCCAGATTCAGACTACACATATTTTGTTTTGCCAATTTAGTGATTTTGTTGCTACTTC
>NW_015737849.1:0-368 GCF_001515625.1 Sinocyclocheilus rhinocerous
TTGACTAACTATTTTCCTGTTTGACACTGTAAAGCTGCTTTGACAATCTGTTTTGTTTAAAGCTCTATACAAATAAAGGTAAAAAAAAAAACACTTCATCCGAAAATGAAAATTCTGTCATTTACATACCCTTCTGTCATTCCAAACCTGTAAGACATTGGGTAATCTTTGAAACACAAATTAATATATTTTAGTGAAACTATAAGTTAATTTAAGTTATGGTAAGTGTGGTAATATGGTAAAAATATGGTAAATTAAGTTTCAAACATGATGCACGAGAACCAATGAGGTTTGCTGTAGCTTGAAACACATGCAAAAGCGCGTCCATGTTCACCATACGTGATGTACTGTATGAATGTGTGTTTATG
>NW_015737850.1:0-368 GCF_001515625.1 Sinocyclocheilus rhinocerous
AATGCTGGTTGTCATTACCAGTCTATTTGCTCAGGTTGATGCATAAAAAGCCCCACTAATTTGTGTGTAGCAGGTGGTAGATGCACACCCACAATGGCGGTTGGGTTGACATATGAGAAACGGTCATTAAAACGAAACCCCTAATATCTCAGAGAGCAGCCATCTCAAACATGCACACAGTTATAGTGATTCATGTCACAACCGAACCATTACGGGCATCAGCGCACAAACTGCCATGATTTGACTAATATGATTGTGATGTCAGATGTCACCAGTTGTTTTTCTTTTTCACAGAGTTGAGAAATGCTTTTGCTGCTGTATTAAGCTCAGAGAGGAATACTAACTAGCTATACAAACAACTCCCAGAG
>NW_015737851.1:0-368 GCF_001515625.1 Sinocyclocheilus rhinocerous
GAAGCATATTACAAAACATAATAAACACTTCAATAACATTCTGGGCTTTTTATGTTTTTTTCTGTAACACTTTACAGCAAGGTTTAACTTGTTACCATCAATTCAATTTATTTATCTACATTAGTTTACACAAACTAACAATGAACAGTTCTTCTACAGCAGTTATAAGTATTACCTTAAATTAATTTGAACATTTGCACATTCCCTAAATGTAAAGTTGTCTTTTAACATTAACATTAAGATGATGCTGTAAAAAAATACACCGCAATATATTACATATTGCTCAGTGTTTGTTCATATTAACTAATGCATTAACTTATGTTAAGTGAGACCTCACCTTACTGTAAGTTTCTCTGAATGTCACTCAT
>NW_015737852.1:0-368 GCF_001515625.1 Sinocyclocheilus rhinocerous
TTACAAAATATCTTTATGGAACATGATCTTTACTTAATATCCCAAAATTATTTTTTTGTTTTGAACAATATATTTATTACTTTTTTCAGTTTGCATATTAAAGCAGATTACACAATAAGTAACAATCATGTAAACACAGCAAACATTTTATGCCAAATTCTCCCTCCCATCACCCACCCCCAAACAAAAGAAGGGGAAAAAAACAATTATAATAAAAAAATTATAATAAATAAATAAAATAAAATAAAATAAACATTTAAAGATACCTAAATCAAGTAAAGAGTGCTTCCCAAGTCTGTAAAAAGATCACGATATTACCTTATTCCCTCAGAGCTTGTTGTAGCAGGCTACCAACATTAACATTGTGC
>NW_015737853.1:0-368 GCF_001515625.1 Sinocyclocheilus rhinocerous
AAGTGGTGTTGTAGGCGTGGCCTCTACAATTAGGTATTTGTTTTTATTCAGTTATTGTAGAGAAGTTGTTTTAGTGAATTGTTCATGAGATTATTTATTTATTCATTCATTTATTGTGTGTGTGTTTCATTGATTAATGACAGTGCTGTGTAGATTACATACAAATTGTAGTCCATTACTGATCACAAATATTTTCCATTTTTTGGTATCAACATCATGGTGTGCATTAAACGTTACATATAGCCCAGGTTTCCCGAAATGGCATTACTGAAAGAACTGCAAGGGGTTTGTGAGGTGATGAAAAGCAAATAACTATAATCAAATCATAAAATGGCAAATAAAACTGTTTGTGAAACAATTTAAAGAAA
>NW_015737854.1:0-368 GCF_001515625.1 Sinocyclocheilus rhinocerous
ACAAAAGCTAAATTAGCAATGATTTAAAACGATTAAAAGTTTTTTAATTAGAAAAAAAAATAATGGCAGAATGAAAAAAAATAGAAATAAAAGCTAAATTGACGGAAAATATCATTTTGTTTTTCTAATGAAAAAACTAAAACTAAACTAAAAATATCGACGGAATGAAAACTAATCAAAAATAAACTATATTGAACCAATAAAAACAGAAATAAAAACTAAAACCGTTTTTGCTAATGAAAACGACGACAGAATGACAACGAAACCAAACTAAACTAAATTTAAATGATAAATTAAACATAAAAACAGAAGCTAAATCAATAACATAATAGCAATCATTTAAGACTTTATCTAATGAAAAAAAAAAA
>NW_015737855.1:0-368 GCF_001515625.1 Sinocyclocheilus rhinocerous
TCTCTCTCTCTCTCTCTCGACCAATCGCAAAAAAATGCATGTGGATTTACTATAGGCTATTTCTAGACATACCCTGGTAATACGCTATAAATACTTCTAAACAATTAAAACAAACGACCATAACCACAATGAATGCTGGTGTACGTTGCGAACAGAACATAGGCTAATTAATGAAATTATACGCGGTGTCGCCTAACTGATGCATTTTATTAAAGCTTACAAGTGGCTACAGTTTACAAGATTAACCGTGTAATACAATTGCCATGCTTATGAATTGATTGAAAAATGTCGCACGTTGTAAAATATATTGATCATGTCACGAAAATAATTCCTGATGAGTTGGTATGAGAGGCGGTGTATTTGTGGTC
>NW_015737856.1:0-368 GCF_001515625.1 Sinocyclocheilus rhinocerous
ACATCCAACTCCTCCACAGTACCCACCCCCTGAAAATGGAGTCAAAGGAACCATCACGCTTCCACCAGCAGACTATGGGTAACAGCAAACATGTGTGACTCTGCCAATTTAAATAAACAAGATATTGTAGATTTGTGTTGGAAAATCTGGTTGGATGCACTAGTGTCCCACATACACCATACAAGCATAAAACATGTTAAAACATTATTTATAGTGTAGCTTATATGATAAAAATAGTCTACAGTTTAAGGTATATTTCTAGTGTAAATCTTTTAAAACTTGCTGTTGTATTTTTTTTTGCCATTGCTTACATGCTTTTATGGTCAAATTGTTATATAAACCCATGTTAATTTTGACCATGAACAATG
>NW_015737857.1:0-368 GCF_001515625.1 Sinocyclocheilus rhinocerous
ACCATCATTACCAAAATTTTCCCAATTAAATATAGGGTTTCCTGCTGCCACTTCTGTCTAGAGAGTCTAGACAGGTAATGCAGGTAATGCAGAGTGTAATATGACCAGAAGTGATCAACTTGGTCTGAGAATGAGCCAGCAGTGCTTGGATAGGGGTTCTTGAGTATAGATTACCTGGGGAAGTAAGGCAACTTGCCACCCCATAAGCAGCATGTGTGTAGTACAGTGGTTCTCAACCTTTTTTCCCACTGGGCCGCACTATGATCCAAGTGCAAGTCTCACGGGCCACACGCATTACGTCACCAATACAAACCAACCAGATATATAATATTATAGCCTAAATATTATGATATCTAATCGATTACATT
>NW_015737858.1:0-368 GCF_001515625.1 Sinocyclocheilus rhinocerous
CCTTCAGTGCTCACTTTCAGTTCATTAATGCCTCCAGGCCAAACCATCGTCCCACTGACATTACAACTGCCACCGCCACCTCACTATGATCAAACACACTCTCAGAAAACCTAAATGAAGCTATATGACTGTTTGGAGCATACACTAACATTCAAAACTTTGAGGTCCGTAGGGTTTTTAAAATAAGTCTCTTATGCTCACCGGCGCTGCATTTGTTTGATCAAAAATACAGTGAAAACAGCAATATTGTGGTATTATTACAATTTCAAATAAGTAATATTTTCCATAGTAATATATTATAAAATGCAATTTATTCCTGTGATGCAAAGCTGAATTTTAAGCAGTCATTACTCCAGTCTTCAGTGTCA
>NW_015737859.1:0-368 GCF_001515625.1 Sinocyclocheilus rhinocerous
TCATTACATTATTCAAGTAAGCTCCAAGCCAATTCCTGCATTTAACAATTTCTGCATTTAAAGTTGTAATTCGACAAAGGACGCAGCAAACCGGTGTAACTTAAGCCTGTGCAATTTTGGCTACGATTTGGTCATCTGAGACAAATTTAAAAAATCCTAAAAGATTCCTGTAATCCTAGGCTAAAGTCTGTAGTCTTTGATCGCTGGTTTGACGTTCACCGACAGCTGATTAATGACCGTTGCGATCAAATTTAACCTCCGACGAACTTCTGGCAGTGTCAGAAGGTTTGGCGCACAGTCCTGCAGTGTGATATCTCCTACGTCGAACGTCAAACTGTCTTCGTTTTTCAAGACAAGCCATGATCAGA
>NW_015737860.1:0-368 GCF_001515625.1 Sinocyclocheilus rhinocerous
ACCGCGGTATACCTTGAAACCGGTTATCGTCCCATGCCTAGTAGTGCGTGTACAGCTGTAGCGCGTATCATTTGTATAGTAATGGTCGAAGAGGAGAAGAAGCTGAGAAATCGAGTGATTAATGTTGTTTAACTTGTTAAAAGTTGATTTAAAGATGCTAAAGAGGAAGAAATTATAATACTTACCTGGTCTGGATTAAGTTTTGGGTAAACAACATCTGTTGGTGAGTTGTTTGATTGTATTTGCTGTTTAGTGCAGGAGTCCGCTGTTACATGGCAAAAGCTATGAATATGAAATATTAATGTATGCTGTCTATAATGACATTTCATTAGGGCTGGGTATCGAGTTCGATACTTTTTAGGCACCGA
>NW_015737861.1:0-368 GCF_001515625.1 Sinocyclocheilus rhinocerous
GTGTGTGTGCGTGTGTGTCTGTGTGTGTGTGTGTGTGCGTGTGCGTGTGTGTCTGTGTGTGTGTGCGTGTGTGTCTGTGTGTGTGTGCGTGTGTGTTTGCCCGTGCTTTCGCCTCTAAGATTCTTTTATAAGAGAAAATGTGATAAAACTGGCACACTTAGCTTTCCTCTTCCATTGTCTGCACTGTTGCAATTTTGATATTGCAAGTGACCGTGGATAGTTACAAAAATGTTTTCTAAATATACACGCCGACATGTAATTCAAGAGACAACAGAGACAACAACACCATTGTAATAACATAATAAAGCAGTAAACTAGTCATCTTGTAATGCCAAGCCAGCAGAGGGAGCCCTCACCCGAGTACTGAC
>NW_015737862.1:0-368 GCF_001515625.1 Sinocyclocheilus rhinocerous
TAGAGAGAAACATAGAACTGGACGAGGTAAGAATAATGTTTGTTATTAGAAATTGTAAATCTCAATTTAAATGCTGTTCAATTTGTTATTCACACCCCTAACACTTTTGTATGGTGGTGCTAATAATTGGATATTGGATCTCTGAAGTCCAGTAACTAGATCAAAAGGATCCAATGAAACTAATATGACCAGTTTTCATATGAGCAAAATATATGCAAGTGTTTGCCTTCTATCTCTGGTGTGACTTTGTCTAGCAAAGACCCAGCTCTTTTTTAGTTTCGACTCTTTTAACTTACAACATCTTTTGCACACCTCTTTTCAAATATGAAGTGTCAACAAACATTTCTGAAATAACATTGTTTCAAAAT
>NW_015737863.1:0-368 GCF_001515625.1 Sinocyclocheilus rhinocerous
ACTAACACCCAAAAAACTTTAATTTTGATTTCGTGGGGACTTTAAGTTGACTTAATAAATCTGTGAATATGAAGGTTAGAAATGGGGCACAAACTCACGGCCTGAAAAGCAGGGGAGCCCTGTGTTACAGTGTCCACCAGTGCAAACGGTGCTGGCAGAGACACGGTCGGCTCAGTGACTTCCGTCTTTGTCTCATCCTTCTCAGGTTTGACCCTTGCTGTGGCATGCAGCTTATGAAGGGCCTCCTCGATCTCCACCATGATAGCTTTGTGATCATTCTGTAAACCTTTATAAATGATTAAAAAAATAAAGAACTTTAAGAGTTACAAGAATGATTAGAAATTATTAATAATAATTGAGCAGCAAAT
>NW_015737864.1:0-368 GCF_001515625.1 Sinocyclocheilus rhinocerous
AGGACGGACAAAAGAGGGTGGGAGGGGGTTTGGGCTGGGGACAAGGCGGTGGCGAAGGACAGGCAGGAAGGTAGGCAGGGAGAAGACCAGGGAGGATCAGATAGAGGGAGGAGCCAGGGAGGAGACAGGAGGAGCCAGGGCAGATCAGACGGAGGAAGGCATGAGGGACTTGGAGGAGCCAGGCGGGACCCAGGCCACAGCCATGATGGTGGCCCATGGTGGAACCGACGGAGGGAGAAGCCATGGTGGAGGAAGGGCTGACGGCTCCAGGGGGCCGACTGATGGCGGCAGAGAAGGTGGTGGAGGAGCCCGAGGCAGAGACAGAGAGCCGAAGAGCCAGGGTGACGGGGAGGATCCGGAGGGCCAAG
>NW_015737865.1:0-368 GCF_001515625.1 Sinocyclocheilus rhinocerous
ACGTGTGTTTTCCTGGTTCCCTTGATGTTATTAAAGTCTCCTTGTAGATGTACTCTACGTCTCCTCGTTCCTCGCTCCCTCACAGTAGCGATCGTGACAAATGGATGTTTTTCAGGTAATTCAGTTTATTCAAGATTGATTGATTTATTGATTAATAGATTATTTCTTATTCCTAATGTTAGAAAAGTACTTCAAAACTTATTCCTGAAAGAGGCTTACAATTAGAATAATTATATTATTTATATATTTTTGCATTGTAGTAAATAATATTGCATTAGTCTTCTTAAAGAAGTCTTGTTTATTACTGGTCGAGTTGTTTCCTTAAACGGTTTAAAAGCTTCAAAATTATTTGTTGAGTGTGTTATGAA
>NW_015737866.1:0-368 GCF_001515625.1 Sinocyclocheilus rhinocerous
ACCTCCTGACGGGTCTCAAATGAACTCCTGAAGTGTAATTTAGGTAGGTGGGGGGCAGGGGGATCTTGCCCTAGGCACCAATCCTTTTTTATTATTTACACCCCCTAGAATGGAGGCCACCAATCCCCCCTCTGCACACACATAAACATGCTATCTCCTCAGTTCCACTGTGGCACTCCAGCCCAAACCAGCGAAACCATTTCACAGTTTACTGGTGCAGACCGACCTCGAAAAGCCCAGCTCGGGTGGGCAAGGTTAATTTAAAAAAAAATTATTTTCGCCATAATCTCCCTCTCTCCCCTTCCACCTCTTCTCAGTCTCCCTTCTCTTCTCACCACATTAAAACAACCTGCTTAGATGCACTGTGG
>NW_015737867.1:0-368 GCF_001515625.1 Sinocyclocheilus rhinocerous
ACAGAAATAAATTACATTTTAAAATATATTCAAATAGAAAACACTCATTTTAAACTGTAATCATTTTCTCACAATATTACACTTTTTACTGTATTTTTGCAGCCTTGGTGAGCATAAGAGACTTTAAAAAAAAAAAACGGAAAAATCTTACCAACCCCAAACTTTTGAATGATAGTGTACATGTTGAGATATTTATTTCCCTGAAATAAATACGTAGTTATTTTTTGTTTTAATTGTTTTTGCTACATTACTTCACTGAACATTGTGGCTCTGTAGTTCTGAATCAAATCAGAGCTTTTGAGTAGCCTGTTGAAGGGGTTTTGTAATGAAATAACAAGCTTGTTGCACTGAATAGCTCAAGCAGCTAC
>NW_015737868.1:0-368 GCF_001515625.1 Sinocyclocheilus rhinocerous
ATACAGTTTGTTGCCATAATTAACCTGTGCAACAGGAAAGGTGCCCTATGTTGGAGGAAAGAAAAATCCTTATGGTGAACACTCATAATGATGGCAGGTTATTCAGTATGTCCTCAAGCATATTTGTCAGAATCTGTTATGTTAGATAAGATGCTAATAATACCTTATCCTTAACAAAAAACTAAAATTATGACATCAAGACTGTTGTAAACATAAGTACATCTAACCAATGACATAAATGTGAAATTATTTGCTTTATTTCAGTTGATTTGCTGTTAGTCTTCTTGATTTCTCTCTCTCTCTCTCTCTTTAGTTGACAAAATAAGGCAAACTAAAATGCATCATCACAGTGTCTGATTAGTACAGAA
>NW_015737869.1:0-368 GCF_001515625.1 Sinocyclocheilus rhinocerous
ATATTTTTGTTATACTATGGGATATCTACAACAGTAAAAGAACCACTAAATTAGTGGAAATATGGACTTATGTTTCTGATGTCTTGAAGGCAGTGCACACAGTCTTTTTTTTTCATGTGTGTTTAAGGAAAGGTTTAGGTTTAGTTTCCATACCCATAAGAGATGTTAATGTGGTGATCAAGCAGGACCAAGGTCTTATAATGGTGGATCAGTCCGAGGTAGAGAGGGAGATTTATTCAGGGGCACTGACATTCAGTCTATATTGTGCTGATAACAGTGAAGACCCTGGAAACTGCACACAGCAGCAGATGATGAATGGAGCGTCTGACCGTAATCACTTATCGTTTCAGCCTCTTCTTCTCCTCCTC
>NW_015737870.1:0-368 GCF_001515625.1 Sinocyclocheilus rhinocerous
GATAAAAGCGTCTGCTAAATGACTAAATGTAAATGTAAAATATAAAGGAAAAACTTATGGGTTATGTGAAATACTGATTATTCTGATTCTTCTATCACAATCACACAACAATAAAACATTAAGAACATATAATAAAAATAAAGATTTATTTTACAGCAAAAACAATATTTAAATGGAAATGTACAGTAGAAACATGCTGTTAATGATAACTGGATGAAAACTTTATATATGCAATTGCATAAGCAAAGAACATATACACAGCAGTATCACAGCAGAGATTTCTCATCAGCTCCACTGTACTGTGATCATGGCTGTCATGGGTGAGTCCAGACCTGGCACTGTCAGAACCTGCAACACACACACACACA
>NW_015737871.1:0-368 GCF_001515625.1 Sinocyclocheilus rhinocerous
ATCTGACACGTCTGTAATGAAAGCAGCATACGGAGGTGCTACAGTTTGTGTGTACTACTAATGAACCGTGTAATCTGGAAAAAAAATCATCTGAATCCCACAGACTTCTGACTGTGTTTCCTAGGAGTCGACTTGTTGCACTAGTTTGCATATCTGCTTTTTTGTGTGTCATATTTGATCCATCAGGCTTTTGTGGCTCATATACAATGAGCATATGGAGGAAAAACAGCTCAATTTTAATCAGAGACTTAAACTGAGCAAAAATATGCAGTTTGGTACAGATGCTGATATTTCTATGATGAAACTCTTGATGCTTGTAATGCAAATCAATGAGATCTTTCTAACAGTACAGCAGATACTGACATAAA
>NW_015737872.1:0-364 GCF_001515625.1 Sinocyclocheilus rhinocerous
CACACACACTCTCTCACACACACACACACACACTCTCACACACATCGGCGATCACACAATCCGAGTCACGTTCATCACGCTCACTGCAGTCCTCATGATGCGTGTGTGTGTGTGTGTGTGTGTGTGTGTGTGCGCAGGGATGCTCCGGCGCTGGGACGACTCTCAGAAGTACCTGTCTGACTATCCTCACCTGGTCTGCGAGGAAACGGCGAATTATCTGGTCATCATGTGCATCGATCTGGAGGTGGAGGAGGTAATGCTGTGTGAGTTATGTGAGATCTGTGACTGACCCGTGTGTGTGTGTGTGAGTGAGTGTGTCAGTGTGTGTGTGTGTGAGAGAGAGTGTGTGTGTGTGTGTGTGTGA
>NW_015737873.1:0-368 GCF_001515625.1 Sinocyclocheilus rhinocerous
GGATTTCATAGAAATTTGGATTTCATTTGGTTTAATAAAACAGTTTTATAAAATATTCTTAAGTAAAATTGTTGATTTTTTTGTGGGGAATTAATCGTTTAGATTAATCGATTAATTAGCCGATAGATTAATCGAAATAAAAACAGTCATGAGTGGCAGCCCTAATATATAGTTTCACACAGAGCTCAGAAGGAAAACATAAGTTCAATCATTTTAAAAGTTGGATCTATTAAAGCTCATCTATGTGTCTTCGCATGATACGTGTAAACACAGCCTTAGATGTTTCCCTAATCAAACACACCTGATTCAACTCATCAGCAGAGGCTCCTGTCCTGAAACAGGCCGGTCAGATAAGGGTGTCTGGGTCC
>NW_015737874.1:0-368 GCF_001515625.1 Sinocyclocheilus rhinocerous
ATCCATCCATCTGTCCGTCTATGAATCCATCCATCTCCTTGCTTCTGTCCATCCTATATATCCATCCATCATCTATTCATCCATCTAACTATCTAACTATCCATCCGTCAGTCCGTCCGTCCGTCTGTCTATCTATATATCTATCTATCTATCTTACATATCTCTTATCCATCCATCTGTTCGTCCATGAATCCATCCATCTCCTTGCTTCCGTCCATCCATCCATCCATCCATCCTACATATCTCTCTCTCCATCCATCCATCATCTATCCATCTATCTATCTGTCATCCATCTATCCATCCATCCATCATCCGTCCGTCTATGAATCTATCCATCTCCTTGCTTCTGTCCGTCCGTCCATCCATCC
>NW_015737875.1:0-368 GCF_001515625.1 Sinocyclocheilus rhinocerous
AAGTGTGAATCTTGTCATCCAAACTCATTTAAATTGACAAGATGCGGAACGGCAGAACGGGTTTGTACTTTTATCATCTTTAAGAAGGGATCTGATACAGCTGTGTTCTCATTACACAGAGGACCTTTAATACGGTGGAATCAACTTTGGAATACAGTGTAAATCTGATTTTTATTTTTGTATTTTTTCGATGACCCAGAGAAATTAGGTGCATCTGAACAAAATTCAGTCAAAGCAATAATACTTAACAATACTTATGTCAATTCTGTATTTCCTTTCTTTCTTTTTTGCAGTTATCACATCTGATTTTTCTTTGTCATTATGATTGATGTGAATGAAAAATAAAGGATTTTAGCATTAGGCTGCAA
>NW_015737876.1:0-368 GCF_001515625.1 Sinocyclocheilus rhinocerous
ATTTCCATAATATTTGGGGGAAGGGGCACAACAATACCCTTAGGGCTTAGGGCACCCATTTGGCCAGCAGCGCCCTGATAATGAAAGTGATTTAGTTGTGTAGCCTGCCATCTAGTTTCTAGAGTTGTTATTGATTTGAAAATTGTACTTTCACCCTCGGGCTTTGACATTTGTTCCTGGTTCAAAATAAGCAGATTCTGGGGGCTGATGTGATGCAAAGTCTATTCCAAAAGCCACAAAATTATACCTTTATTTGGTAAAATTTGCATGTGTTCTTTTTGACAAAGGCAATCCCAGAATTTTATTTTATTTTATTTGTTATACTGTAGAGCAGTGGTTCTCAAACTTTTTACAGCGGCGTACCCCCT
>NW_015737877.1:0-368 GCF_001515625.1 Sinocyclocheilus rhinocerous
ATTTGGCGTACTATTTATACGCATTTTCATGAGACCGGGCTCCTACATCTGATTGTCACCTTCATGACTCCTTTTACTTCTTTTATTTGCACCTCTTTATGCTTCAGCATAAGGCTGTTTATTTTCTTTTGTGTACTCCTGTGGCCATACCTGACCATCTTGGCTGTAGTTTCAAATATTGAGTGGTTACAGTAGATTCCATCTAATTTCGACTATGTAGAGCTGTCACTCAATTCCATGTGTTCATTCCACTGAATCAAAATATTTGTCAAACTTCTACCTTGCTGTGAAATGTAACAATGTAACTGGAATATCATAAATAAATTGACATAAACTGAACACAATGACTTGTTTCCATTAGGAGTTTT
>NW_015737878.1:0-368 GCF_001515625.1 Sinocyclocheilus rhinocerous
ATATCCTGCTTCAGCACCACTGAGAGCTCCATTACATCCTGGAGCTGCATTTATGAAGCTCAGACAAAAGAGAAGGGAAAAAATAATGAATGACTGGGGAGGGTGGTGAGGGAAGCCGAGGCTACAGCGAGCAAAATGTTGAATATGCAGCTCTTTGTGTGCATGAGCCTCAGACTGATGATTGAATTAATATTTGTCTAATCTTCTGTCTCCGCTCAAAAGAAAAATGGGTCTTTCTTTCTCTCGGTTGCAGTATAATGCAGGGCTCTTTTGATTAGCAGTACAGACAGGACACATTCTGCATTTATATTTCATTAAAGTCCCATTTTCCCTAAGAGACAGATGTGTTTTCAGAAAACAAAAATAAT
>NW_015737879.1:0-368 GCF_001515625.1 Sinocyclocheilus rhinocerous
ATCCGTCTATCTGTCTGTCTGTCTATCTGTCTTCCTTTCTGTCTGTCTGTCTGTCTTTTTTCCATCCAGTCATCTGTCTATCTGTCTGTCTGTTATGTCTGTATTGCTTTCCATACACCTGGCAATAAACCAGCCACATAAAGAGCCTGAGAGAGACAGTGGGGGGTTCAAAAGAAAAGCACGCCATTACACTCGTTAAACGACCTGACATATTCATTTCTCATTCCCCTTTGTACTCGTCCCCAGTGATCACCTGCTAAATGTTTATCAATAAGAATCAATTGAGGGGATCGTTAAATATTCATGATCTCGATTAATATTCGGAGGCGTTGGATGCATAATGAGCAGCAGGTGGAGGATGGAACACG
>NW_015737880.1:0-364 GCF_001515625.1 Sinocyclocheilus rhinocerous
ATTATTATTATTATTATTATTATTATTATTATTATTATTGTCAACTAAAACATAAAATGTATGCATGGAAATTGTAATATGTCAATTACTATTAATACTTTGTAATTATCAATAAATAAATTACATTTGTAATGACAATTACAATTCTACAAAACAAATAAATCATTGTTATTATTAATCTATTGTTATTGTATACTAATAAATAAATTGTAAATATGTATTGTAAAATATGTATATACAGTATACATATATTAGTGTTTACCATAATTTATTCATATTTTATAATAGTATGTTAATTATTTTTTTAATTATCATTGTGTAACTATCTATCTATCTGTCTGTCTGTCTGTCTGTCTGTCTGTCT
>NW_015737881.1:0-368 GCF_001515625.1 Sinocyclocheilus rhinocerous
TATATATGTGTGTGTGTGTGTGTGTCCTGCACTAATATCGCCACCCTGGGGTTCAATTCCTATAGTCATTCAATACTGTGGGAAAGACAAAACAGTAATGATGTGCCACAAAAAGCAGTTGAGCTGCACAAATAATTCCCCATTGGCACACTAAAGCAAACAATATAAATCTGTTTGTTATGAATATAGTGCATACTTTATCCTGCAGGAAGAGCAGCAGGTTATGCGGCGCAGTGCTCAGCGCTGTGTTCAGGTGTGACTCCAGCTCCTCCACAGACACAGTGTGACCCGCTGATGGAGCATTCACAGGAGACAAGGCAAACCTACACACAACACATTAGAAGAGCACAGGGCTAGAAAAACACATA
>NW_015737882.1:0-368 GCF_001515625.1 Sinocyclocheilus rhinocerous
ATTCACTCCCCCACCTACAATCCCTGCCGGACCTGAGACTCGAACTCTCTAACCATTAGGCCATGACTTCCCTGGGTTTTGTGAGTCTATAGCTCAGAATTCTGAGAAAAAAAAGTCAGAATTGCGAGTTCGTATCACGCAAATATGAGAAAAAAGTCAGAATTGCGAGAGAGAAAAAAGTCAGAATTGTGAGATAAAAAGTCGCAATTTTTTTTTTTAATTCTGTGGTGGAAATGGGCTTCCATAATTTCCGTATCCAGTACAATATACAGTCAATAGGCCTATTTGAAGCGGATCAAAAAAGTTCATCAAAGTTGTCCTACGACAAGAACGCATTTTGGTTTTAGGACAACTTTGATGAAAGGTTT
>NW_015737883.1:0-368 GCF_001515625.1 Sinocyclocheilus rhinocerous
ATGTAATTAAAGTGGGTGTGTATTCCTTAGTGGACAGGCAGTGTCAGTCAGAGCAGATCTCATCTCACACAGGAGAGACGTAACACCCAAACGCTCTCGCTGGACTCTGCGCTGTGGCCTCAGGGGCTGCAGTTCTGAGGCATGTACACCATTATAGACTGACGTATTGTGTGAATGCTCCATGTAGCACTAAGTCAACTGTCACATGAAGCAACATCATGTGATGCACGATGACACTCCATTATCAGTGACATACGCTGTTGGATCCAGTATATGACAGTTAATATGACCTCACTGTTCTACAAAATCTGCAAGCCAACACTGCAAAAATCTGTTGATTCAGTATTGAATCAGGCCTTGTTTTCAGA
>NW_015737884.1:0-368 GCF_001515625.1 Sinocyclocheilus rhinocerous
AATTAAGCTACAAACTCGATCATAATGCACACTGTCCCCATATAACATTTTGAGGTGCAGCTTGTCCTATTAATGGAGTGTTTCACTAGGTAGCTTACCTGAATTTGTTGGTAGATTTGTGTTGGATGTCTTCGACGTGGAAAGCAGTTATATTCGGAAAGAAAATGTGGATGTTTTATTTGTAAATTATTATTATTTTTTGCTTATTTCAATTAATGTCATAATATCAGCGAGGTACGCCAGTAGTAGTACTGACAGTGTCGTGTAAACTTGGCTGAAGGCACGAAAAGCGGAGGAACAGACAAACTGATTCAATTGCGCTCAAACCGCTCCGATTGATTCAAACTCAAACTCGTGGGGGGGAAAAA
>NW_015737885.1:0-368 GCF_001515625.1 Sinocyclocheilus rhinocerous
AGAAATAAAAAAGCCGTTGCTGGATCCTCCAGACCATTGCAAACTCCCTCAAGCCTTAAATTTGTCTTATGAGGCAGGTCGAAACAGAATGAAATGAAATGAGATTTTACTCACTTAACAAGTTCATTGTCTCTCAGCATTAACTACAGAAGAGTAAGTGTCTGTTGTTGAACACCGGTGCACAGATGAATGTTGCTGGCATGTGATCATCACTGTAAAATAAAAGGGGGAAAAAAAGCAATTATATTTTATGCAGCACACAAGGTTTTGAGTCACACACTGAATGCGATGTAGTTCAAATCTATATAAAAACACATGTTAGACAAGCACTGATGTGGCATAGAATAAAGTCTGGTATGAAATGTATA
>NW_015737886.1:0-367 GCF_001515625.1 Sinocyclocheilus rhinocerous
ATGAGGACTTTACAAACAAACAAATAACACAAAAAAGTAGTCATTGTGCACTATACTGCATTGTTTTAAAGTCACACGATAGAAGAGAGAAGTAACAATGTCTGATTTGTGAATTAATTCTTTTGATTAATTCAATGAATCAGTTCATGTAGTTCACGAAACCAGTCTGAATCATTCGTTCATGAGTCGGACTGATTGAACTTCAGCTCAGTGAATCACAAGGAAGATTATCTGTGAATGATTCTGCCCTGTTTCTAACAAAAAGCTCTCATATGTCTTCAGAAGACAGAATGTAGTGCATGAGTCATAGTGAGTTGAATATCTGTGTGAGTGTGTGTGTGTGTGTGTGTGTGTGTACTGGTTTATA
>NW_015737887.1:0-368 GCF_001515625.1 Sinocyclocheilus rhinocerous
ATGTTGCTTGTCTTGCTTGGTGTGTTCGTTTATGTGTCATGATGAGCGTTTTACTTTTTACAATTTAAGAAGTAATGTGTCCATCTGGTGGCCAAAGTATGTAACAGCATACAACTCTCACTTTTAAAACACGGTTAAACTTTTAGTGCTACAGTGTAATAATTACACAAATAAGTACTGCGTAATATTTATTAATATCTACTTACTATAGGGTTAGTGCTTGGGGTTACACTTTATTTTAAGGTGACTTTGTTACAGTGTAATTATACAATTAAGGCCTACTGAATAATATTAATTAACTACATGTACTTACTATATAGTTTGGGTTAGGGTTTGGCTTAGGGTTACTTGCATGTAATTATGCATAA
>NW_015737888.1:0-368 GCF_001515625.1 Sinocyclocheilus rhinocerous
AGACATTTTCTAAACGTCTATTTGACATCTGATAGGAAACGTCCTTTAGACATATTGCAGATGAGCAAACACTCAAAAAAATATGGCTTGCAATTGTAAATACAGACGTCAAATAGACATCTCCGTGATGTAGGCTACTTGTGCTATCAAATATAAAATTCACATATTTATAATTTTAGTACAGAATAAATTAAAGTAGATTGGACAATGTGTTCAAAATAGAGGAACGTAAAAACACACACAAATACATTTTGTTTATGCTAAACAGTTTGACCAGTGGCCTAATACTCATTTTGGTGAACAGGCCATAATGACACAGTGCATTAAAATTACACTTTAGGCACAAATATAGTTCAAATGTTAATTTG
>NW_015737889.1:0-368 GCF_001515625.1 Sinocyclocheilus rhinocerous
CTGGTCAGTGTTGATAAAGCGTTGATTGTCGGAGATTTTAACATTCACGTTGATAATAAAAATGATGCGTTAGGGGTCACGTTTACAGATTTACTAAACTCATTTGGAGTCAAGCAAAATGTCACTAGACCCACTCATCGTCTTAGTCATACACTAGACTTAATTATATTGCATGGAACCAATCTTACTGATATAGACGTTATACAGCAAAGTGATGATGTTACTGATCTCTACCTTGTAACGTGTACTTAAAATGGGAAAATGCTTATTGTCACGCACTGTGTCGGAGAGAACGACGGAGACGTGGATCAGAGAAACGGTCTTTAATAAATCCAAAACAATGGGGTAATCCACACTAGGAATGGCTG
>NW_015737890.1:0-368 GCF_001515625.1 Sinocyclocheilus rhinocerous
ATTTGTTGCTTCCATTGTCCTCATTTGTAAGTCTGCTAAATGACTAAATGTAAATGTAATGTAAATATAATGAGCAGTATCACACGAGGAGCCATGCGATACAGCTGTATATCAGCACAGCTTTGATTTAGCTGTAGGTACGAGGTTGCACAAGTGTGTAAATAAAAAAGAGACAACAACCGAGAGTCTTTAAAAACCCTCTTTTGTGCAGAACTACTTCCTTCAAACCTAAGTTTGACAGTTTAACAGCTGAGCTCAAGCCTCCATTACTAATTTCAAAACATCACTTTAGAACCTAAAGCGCATCTGATACCAGCATTCATTCCTCAGGTCAATCTTATATTTATTATAGGCGATAATCAGTTTGA
>NW_015737891.1:0-368 GCF_001515625.1 Sinocyclocheilus rhinocerous
AGAGTTTAGCTCCAACCTTGATCAAACTCACCTGCCTGTAACCTTCTAGTGATCCTAAAGACTTTGATGAACTTGTTCAGGTGTGTTTGATTAGGACTGGAGCTGAACTGGGAGCTGGAAAATGGATCTCGCGAGGCAGAGTTGAGAACCCCTGGTGTATACGTATAGAGTTATTGTGGTTTTTTTCCATTGAAAAAGACATTGATTTTATTGTTGGTGTTAAAACCTCGAGCTCACACTGATCATTCTTCTTTTTTTTCTTTCAGAAAATGAGGTGGATGGGGAAACAATAGAGTGTGGACTCACAGAGAACATGATCTCATATTTATTTCAAGGCTCCTTTAAAAAACAGGCCAAGTTTAACAAAT
>NW_015737892.1:0-368 GCF_001515625.1 Sinocyclocheilus rhinocerous
AAAATAGTTTTTTTTTGGTTGCTTAAATTAGCTGTGTTTATTTAATGCAGTTTTAATAGCCAAAAGAATCTATGATCAGATAAAGCTGGTCTTTGTGATGTTAACGCCATCATGAGCTAGTCTGATTCACTGATCTCACCTAGTCATTAATCTTTTATTAAGTGTGTGACATATAACTAATACTCTTGAGTAGCACCACTGATACTATCGCAATCATTGTGAAACATTCCTAAGCACAATATGCACAAACAAAAGCTTTGAAATATGGCAGAACTTAAAGGGGTAGTTCACCCAAAAATGAAAATTAGGTTTTTATCTGCTTTCCTCCAGAGCATCCAAGATGTAGGTGACTTTGTTTCTTCAGTAGA
>NW_015737893.1:0-368 GCF_001515625.1 Sinocyclocheilus rhinocerous
AATATTTTTAAGTATGTTTCATTTCATTGCATCTAAATGTCTCACTACGCCAGGATGTTTTTTAATGTTCTATAAAATATAAAACCATAAGATATAAAAGTAATATGAGTGTATACACTGTAACAGTATGACTGTTATAGAATGTTTAGACTAATATTTACTGTGAAATACTGTCAGGAACTGTGTCAGAGGGAACGACACAGAGACGTTGATCAAGGAACAGGCTTTAATATAATTCCGAACACAGAGGAAATCCACACAAGGAATGGCTGGTGACACACGAACATGACATATTGAGACCCGACAAAAGCCCTATTCGGACAGGACTAGTTTTACAGGGGGACGTTAGAGAAATTTCTGTTTCACAG
>NW_015737894.1:0-368 GCF_001515625.1 Sinocyclocheilus rhinocerous
CGCACCCGAAGTCGATCAACTTGACCTCCAACGTGTCCGGGTTCACCAGGAGGTTCTCCAGTTTTATATCTCTATAGAAGACGCCACGCTCGCAGCAAATGTTAGCGGCATGAATGACCTGCCACATAACATGTCGTGCTATCCCCTCGTTGAGCCTTTGTCGGAGCTTCATGAAACTAAACAGGCTTATGCTAGGCATGGGCCGCTCCAAAACCATGATGTAGTGGTCCGGGTCGTCCTGCCAGTCCAGGAGTTTAATTATCTGCGAAACACTGGAGCCCTTATTGGCCATGAGTATCAGGCCAATCTCCATGGGGAGGCGTCTGGGATGGCCAGGCTAAAAGAAAGAACATATGATGCTTAGATGA
>NW_015737895.1:0-368 GCF_001515625.1 Sinocyclocheilus rhinocerous
ACATGATCTGAACGTCTCTCTGACGTCACATGTTTGCTGGGTTATGTTCAGTTAAATCACATTTAATTAAACAGTGAAATATTCAGACAGGCTGATGTGATTTTTTTTCCTCTTTCACACACATTTAAACTGCTGAGTTGCATGAATATTCAATAGAATAATGGAACTAGATAATGGATAAATTAAATGGAAAAATGATACACGCATTTGAGACATGTACATGTTAAAATCTTACAGCAGTGCTGTGACAGTATTTTCGACACAATGATTATTACACATCCCACAAATACATAAGAACATGTCTGTTATGTACTTTCACATCAAAAGTATGAAAGATGGATGTGTAATGATTATTGCAATAAAAGTGT
>NW_015737896.1:0-368 GCF_001515625.1 Sinocyclocheilus rhinocerous
AGCTAGACAAAGAACAATGGGAACATGAGGGCTATTTATATCAAACAATGAGCGTCACATGACAAGAATCAACCAATGAGCAAACAAAACTGAGAACAACATGACAGGACAATAACCAATGAGGAACAAGACACATGACTAGGATAACCAATCAGAACATGACACATGAACCAAAGAGAGTCGCAATTCAGAGAAATAAACTCACAATTCTGAGAAATAATGTCGCAATTCTGAAAAATAGTCGCAATTCTGAGAAAGAGTCGCAATTCTGAGAAATAACCTCACAATTCTGAGAAATAGTCGCAATTCTGAGAAATAAACTTGCAATTCTGAGAAATAAAGTCGCAATTCTGAGAAATAAAGTCGCA
>NW_015737897.1:0-368 GCF_001515625.1 Sinocyclocheilus rhinocerous
AGTGTGTATTATATGGTTATGATGAGCTTGGTTAAGTCCTGGGCTATTTTTGTTGCTGTTTGGGGAAATGTGAAATAGGGGTGTGGCGTCGTCATCATGCTGGAAGGAAGTGGAGATCAGTGGCCAATTCCATAAACTACTTACTGTACACTAGTCTTACAAGTTCGTCATCAATTTTTTTCTTTAGAACTGGTCATAACTTTTACATCAGTTACATAAATAGGAATATGGTCTTCTTTGGTTCCAAAAAGTAAGTCTGATTAATTGCTACTGATTGCTAGTTGCTTAAAACATGGAATTGGCACAATAGCTGGTTCAAGTCGTCATTAGCTTTAGTTTGCTGCTTTGCTGTCAGACACCTACATATG
>NW_015737898.1:0-368 GCF_001515625.1 Sinocyclocheilus rhinocerous
AGCAGAGAACAAATTTTAATTGCAAATGTATCATTGTCATATTCTGTATAATGAGTGTTTTGGTCAGCTGCATAATGTGATATTTACCTGAAATATCAACTTATATCTATGGCTATGTTCCAAAACATAGTGAGCTGCCTTGCGGTCTGCTGTCTTCATAGGAAGGTGCCTTTTAAATCATTATCACTGAAATAAAGCATAGCGGTGCATTGCGTGAAGCCTACAGGAGAATAGTCTAAAAATTGATTTCAATAAATATTTTAGGAAGTTGCAAAGCTGAACTGTTTATCATATGCATATTAATATTATTATAAACTTTTTTATAGATGCATATACAGGTGCATCTCAATAAATTAGAATGTCGTGGA
>NW_015737899.1:0-368 GCF_001515625.1 Sinocyclocheilus rhinocerous
AGGCAGAAGGCTGCCCGCACTGGCAAGGCAGCAGAAGCACTGAGAAGCATCTTTAGTGCCTATGATCTTCTGGTAAATTTTATGTTAATTACATTTATAGAATAAGTTAATTGTTTAATGTGCATACGTTTTACTTTGAGCAGACACCGCTATCTGTGAATTGTTTAAACCTGGGTTTGAATTCTCTCGTTTTAAATGTCTTTCCCTCTGTCATCTGTCCATTATCTCTTATTTTTTCCTTTTTCTCTTGCACCACTAACACAGTTCTGTCTTTTTTCAGGAGCCCAACGATATTAACAACAGACGTACAGCTGCACTTCGAGGCCTCCCTGTGTACTTGCGCGAAGATGACTCTGTGTTTTTCAAGA
>NW_015737900.1:0-368 GCF_001515625.1 Sinocyclocheilus rhinocerous
AAACATACAAAACGTACTAACCAATGTGTAATACATACTACAAACAGGGCTTAACTTGTAAAATAGCATTTGCTCAAAAGACATTTCCTGTTCTTTGAACAGTGGGTATCCTGTCTTACGGGGCATCCCCACCTGTGCATGCTTTCTTTAAATAACCGTTCATTTACTTCAATGTAAAGGTCAGAAACCTCAGTTAATCAGGGCAGCGTGGGCCAGGACAGCGTGCAGCTTTCTCTGGTCCTTTACTGATCTAATAGGACCGTGTGTCCATACAGTAAGAGCAGTGTTGAGAACAGGGCTAAATCACAGTGGCAGGCACTCTGAATCCCTCCTCTCGGCTTCCGATGGTCCGTCCGCCCCCACCTGCG
>NW_015737901.1:0-368 GCF_001515625.1 Sinocyclocheilus rhinocerous
AGGGGGAATCTTCCTGAAGTTTAGACTTTCGTCAAAAACTCTCTCGACCAGCTGCAGAAATGAACAAGAAACGCATTGAGAAGTAGCACCATTCCAGCTACTAAACATGTTGAAAGTGAGTAAGGTGTTTAGTGAAAGGCAGTGAGATGTACCTCCTCTCTGGTGTCGATGGCGGAGCCCGGTGTGGTCGCGGCCGTGCTGACCGTGGTGCTGGGTGCCGTGCCGGAGGAACTGACCGAGTCGATCTCGCCCGCCACGTCATGGATCTCTCGTGCCAGGGTGGCCAGGTCCTTGGCCAGGTCCTGACTGATCCTGCGCACACAGGGAAATAACCTGTAAACATTCAGATGGGTGTCTAGACTAGGGGC
>NW_015737902.1:0-368 GCF_001515625.1 Sinocyclocheilus rhinocerous
TCCGCAGATATCCCATTCCGAATATGTCAGACATCTAAAGTCTCATCTGGAAGAAAGCTATTCGCTTGCCTCCCATAGAGCATTAAAGAGTGCCGAGAGGAACAAAATCAGGTTTGACAAGCTTGTGACAAATTCCTCATTGGAAGTCAATGATCGCGTATTGGTGAGAAATGTTCGGTTGCGTGGTAAGCACAAGTTAGCAGACAAGTGGGAGTCCGAGGTGTATGTAGTAGTAAAGCGAGCTGGCGACTTGCCTGTCTACACAGTTCGTCCTGAGACAAGGGATGGTCCTCTTCGTACACTTCACAGGGACCTTTTGCTTCCTTGTGGATTCTTACCAGCATCAGAAGGTTCAAGTCCTACCTTGA
>NW_015737903.1:0-368 GCF_001515625.1 Sinocyclocheilus rhinocerous
CCGGCGGAGGAGTCTTCTTGTAGGTGGTGATACATGATGATACTGAAGACAGAAAAGTACACTTATTCATTTCTCTGATGCTTTTATCCACTCTAACTTACAAAAATGGATGGATGAAAAAGAATGTAAACAGTTGAGTTAATAATGGAAACATATAAGGAATAACAACTTTTATAATAAGTGTCAGGATAAATAATGCTAATTCACCATGGCTGTCTCCAAAAAAACAACAACAACAACAACACTGGTAAGATTTTTTTAAATGCTTTTGAAAGAAGTCTTATGCTCACCAAGGCTGCATTTATTTGATCAAAATTACATTCAAAACCGTAATATTGTGAAATATTATTACAATTTAAAATAACTGT
>NW_015737904.1:0-368 GCF_001515625.1 Sinocyclocheilus rhinocerous
TTATCAATTTGTTGCTCCGAATAAAATTACAGCCTTTTTGTTTTACAAAAAGAGGCCTAAATCAAACTTTTGACCGGTATAGTAAATGGTTTAGGATGCATCCTGTTTTAGAAATTCATGATTGGACAGTATTGTATTGATTGCACTAGCAGTTGTCTTCTTTTGATTCGGTCCCTTGGTGTCATTGTCCTTCAGGACAAACAGGCGAGGTATTGTAATTATCACTATTTTATCAATGGAATATTTCACCAGCTGTCTAATTAATCTGAGCGTATAAAGCATGTAGCCTAAAGGGGAAACGGACTGGTTAAAATGTAACACAAATAGAATGCTTACAACGGTCTTGAGCTCGATTTTTCCACAGCTAA
>NW_015737905.1:0-368 GCF_001515625.1 Sinocyclocheilus rhinocerous
CACATTGCATGTGTGTTATAAAATGCTCATGCAACAACATCAACGATCCGCTTACTCATTAAGGACACAATATTTGTGCAAAAATCACATTTTAAACCTGTTAGGTGCAACCTTAATTTGAGGTAAGATTTTTTTTTTCATGTTTAAAGAAACACTTCTTTAAGAAAGCCCTCCAAATAATAATCAACACAGCCCAAAAATCACTGGCTGCTCACTACCCTCCCTGGAAAGCATTCCTCGTTCCCATTATCTCTCAAGGGCCAAAAACATCGTCAAGGACACATCCCATCCAGGACATCACCTGTTTAATCTTCTGCCCTCATGCAGGCGGTACAGATCCTTAAGAGCAAAAACCACTCGCTTACAGA
>NW_015737906.1:0-368 GCF_001515625.1 Sinocyclocheilus rhinocerous
AACAACTAAACTGCGAATTTTTTTTTTTTTTTTAACTTTTTACAGTGTGTAGCTATTATGATTTTGTTATTTATTTACTTTCCTATTTTTGCAATGGACATAATATTTCCCAACAAATATTTCTGCAGTTATTTTCCCCTGCTTGTTTGTTTCAAAGTCAAATCTGTGCATATTTTCCAAATTTAGAAGTTTTCTAATTTTATTGTTTAGGCATGGCATTATAAACTTTAAAAATGCATACATTTACAAAACTTAGAATTTTATCTTCCTAGAGAACTTTCAGAGGAGACAACAAAAAACCACTTCATAGAATATGTGTATGTTCATGCGAGTGGCCATCTCTTCATACTTGCAGTTAGAAGACATTA
>NW_015737907.1:0-368 GCF_001515625.1 Sinocyclocheilus rhinocerous
AATTAGAGAACAACCTACAATTTCCTAAATTTCAAGGTCACTGCTAAGTCCTGTTTGACGTTATCCTAACAGGAGTAGAAGGACAGTTTTTTTAATTGAAATTCTCTGGTTATTTTGTAAAAATATTAGTAGAACAGTGGAATACACACAGCTAATATTCCTATTACATAAAGAATAACAACATTTCTGCAAAGTATTTATAGATTGCTCTCTAATTTTGATCTCCACTGTATGTCCAAAAATGTATTACACATACATAAACACATTTGTATGGGCTATATATATATATAATGTTAATAATAAAATTGTTCTAATTTCTAATAGGTTTCATATGTTTTTACTTCATGTGACAATCTATTTCATATATG
>NW_015737908.1:0-368 GCF_001515625.1 Sinocyclocheilus rhinocerous
CACTCCACAACACTCAGAACAACCTAGCGACTGCATAGCAACACTCAAAACAACCTCGCGTCCACATAGTAACACTCCAAAACACTCAGAACAACCTAGCGACTGCATAGCAACACTCCACAACACTCATAACAACCTAACAACACACAGAACAACTTAGTGACTGCATAGCGACAGTCCAAAACAGTCAAAACAACCTAGCGACCACATAGCAACATTCTAAAACACTCAGAACACCTTAGCAATGACATAGTAACAGCCTAGCAACCACCCACAACACACTAGCATGGACAAGAAAAACCCACATTATCCTAAGAAATGAATATGAATATCTAGTCTTAGTTTAAGTTAAATGTTCTGTTTGCTTC
>NW_015737909.1:0-368 GCF_001515625.1 Sinocyclocheilus rhinocerous
GTTGAAAAAGGTTGGGAACCACTGCACTATATCTCTCTTTTTTTATTTCACAATTTTTATTTAATCTCAATACTTAGATTAATCTCTCCAGAATAGCCATAAAGCGTTTATCTCACGCAGCCATCTCCCGGTCTCTCCTCTCTTCCCTCAGCAGAACCTCTCGTTCTCGCCTCTCCTTCCTCTCTCTCTCTTCTGTCCTCCCTCTCCATCATTTCTCTTTCTAGCCTTTCATCCCTCTCCTGCATCTCTCGGAGGAGCTCATATAGGGAATCATTGGCCTCTATCCTCCTCCTTTTGGGAGTGACTCTAGGCTCCTCGCTCCTTTCATGAGTCAACACTAAGGGAGGCGAACACACTACTGCATCCTG
>NW_015737910.1:0-366 GCF_001515625.1 Sinocyclocheilus rhinocerous
TCCCCGTGTCTAAGATAATAATAATAATAATAATAATAATAATAATAATACAAACTTCATTTTTTTTTATTATTTTTTTTTATTTAATTTAATAAAAAATTTGTTTTAAATGTATTTATTTATTTTTGCCTTGAGAGATTACTTTTTTTTTTTTACCAATTAGTTTATTTTTCGGTGTCATTTTTGATCAGGTCACATTAGGTTTTCTGAATTAATTTTGAAGATCCGCTGGGAAATGCATTACAGTGGCTTTTTATCTCTGCAATTTCACAATTCACAGATTATAGATTAGCTGAAGGTTTCAGTAGCCTGGTTGGGTTCTAGTGCGTAGCCTCTTAGGCCCTGTTTACACTAGGTATTAAGATG
>NW_015737911.1:0-368 GCF_001515625.1 Sinocyclocheilus rhinocerous
CAGTCTTAGACTTTACTGAAAGTTGCTTTTAGCTTCTTTATAAAAAAAATAAATAAATAAATAAATATAAAAAGTCTCCTACTCTTAGCAAACAATGCTACATACGAACTATGCGATCAAAAAAACTAGGCATACATTACTGTTCTGTGTGTCATTGTAGTTTTCAATTCTGGAGTAACAATAAATAAAGATATGTAATGATATTTGTAGACGGTATACGGGCTACTTTACCTGGTCCGTGGACATGGTTTCCAAACGAGGTTTCTCCATTCGGTTCTGTCAGCTTTAGTCAACAAATTCACGTGTATTGCGGGGAAGCTTACACAGCGACAGTATTTACGACACTGGTAACAGACAATTGCGCTTAT
>NW_015737912.1:0-368 GCF_001515625.1 Sinocyclocheilus rhinocerous
CAGGAGATGTGCTTTCTGTCAGAGTGCTTCTCTCCTGAGCGCTTTCGCTTTTTCGGAAGAACAGACAAAAGCTTTGGATCAAAAAAGTGGACTAATATGTGGATGGCTTTGTTACAAAACCTAACGAGCTGCCTGCATAGAGAGCATCTAAATATTGTTCAAAAGTTTGGGATTTTTAAAAGACTTTTATTCATCAAGGCTGCATTAAATTGATGAAAAGTGACATTTATAATGCTACAGCAGATTGCTATTTCTAATAAAAGCTGTTCTTTTGAACGTTCTGTTCATCTGTGAACCCTAAAAAAATCAAATGTATCAGTTTGCACAAAAATATTGTGCAGCACGACTGTGTTCAACATTGATAATAA
>NW_015737913.1:0-368 GCF_001515625.1 Sinocyclocheilus rhinocerous
CCCCTGAAATTGACTTTAATAGAATAGCGACATTGGAAAAGAGATCATATAGTAGACACAAGAATCCAACTGGTCGATTTTACATGAAAATAAACTCAACACAGGAAAGTTGTCTATCAAAAAAATATATATTAAAGAAATAAATGAAGTTGAAGAGTGATGACACTGTCCAAGCATAATGTCATCTCTCCATTCACCTGTCTATCTATCTGTGGTGTCCAGAATAGGAAAAAGTCAACAGATCACTACACCAACCCTGGCAAACACCCCAAACACCCTGGTTATGTGGTGTACACGGTATCTTCTATTTAACATTAAAATCATACGAAGACTTTGACTTACCTGCATCTTGGAGAAAAATCTCTATC
>NW_015737914.1:0-368 GCF_001515625.1 Sinocyclocheilus rhinocerous
TTATATTTTAATCCAGTTCGTTACACCAGCGACTCACCACCTTTCTACTTGATTCTACTCCGGTGGTCTGTCCAAAAAGGCTTCAACTTCTCCAGGGTTATCAAAAGTATATGGAGTTCCTTTGAAAGACACCAGGAGCCGTGAAGGGAAGATGAATCTGTAATCCAGACCTTTTACTCTAAGCTTCTTCTTGACTTCGTTGTAGCGTTGGCGTTTCTTGCTGACCTCGGCTGAGAAATCAGGAAAGAGCATCACTCGCTTGTCTTTGTACAGAACCTCCCTTTTCTCTCTGGCCGCATTCATTACTCGAACTTTGTCTTTATAATTGAGGAACTTCATTATTAATGGCCTCGGCGGTGCTTTGTCGT
>NW_015737915.1:0-368 GCF_001515625.1 Sinocyclocheilus rhinocerous
CCTGCAGCTGTCTGATGCAGTCCTGACTGAGCTGGAGACGTCTGTGCCCATTTTCACACACACAACCAACACATGCGCACACACACACTCGCACACAACAATACATAAACATCCCATTAGACCTCTGTCAAGCAACACCCAGAAATGAACATATTTTGACCCATTTAGCCATCAAAATCCTCTCATACACACACGGACACGGCTGATAAAGGCCCTCCCTTATCAACTGCATTCAATCAGGCTGCAGCAAGAGGAAATGACTGATATTTCAAATTCTGCTTTATACGACACCGTTCACCAAGATGAATGACACTGCATCAAACGAACACGGCATCAAATGTTTCTTACGGTTGATTTCCTCATGGGGG
>NW_015737916.1:0-368 GCF_001515625.1 Sinocyclocheilus rhinocerous
CTATCCCACTGTGAGGCCACATTCTTGGCTCTGCATAGGTAAGAGATGAATCCCATTAGCATTTCTGCTGATAGTAATATCTGCCAAGAACAGCCTCCTGCAGAATCTCTGCTGCTTTGAGAGATCTGAAGCCTCGTTGTAGACTGATTAGCAGGCCAGTGTGAAATCTGTGCATGTTATGGGCATTCTGCACTGATTTTGAATGGATTTAAACATGCTAAAATTTGTTAAATGAAGGTGAGAATACTGTGGTTGTATGAGTGGCTAAAAGCATTAGCCAAACATACTTATTATGAAACAGTTAGTTCTGGTCCTGTTATAACATTTCTATTCCACTAACACACCACAATACCCCCATCTCTCATAAA
>NW_015737917.1:0-368 GCF_001515625.1 Sinocyclocheilus rhinocerous
GCGGAAACACTAACCCTCCTCTCCTCCCCTGCTTCTCTCTGTCCCGCTCGCCCGCTGTCAGGACTATGAGATCAGCTAACACTGAAGACAGGCCCCCGTCTGCCGCCTAATGAAGCTATACAATCAACACCGCTGCTCCTTCACAAGACCAAATAAACCCCACGGAGGAGAGACAGAGGCTGAGAATGAATCATTCTATTGAACCGATTCTTTTTAAAGATTCAACCAATCCGATTGTTTTGGAGTCAAACTGAGGGGCAGAAAATAAAATCACTCAAATCAAATTTAAAAAATGCCTCACAAAAATGAATCAGATGCTATCAAGAATGCTTTAGTTTGTAAAAAGTTGAGGAATCAAAAGTTTATCA
>NW_015737918.1:0-368 GCF_001515625.1 Sinocyclocheilus rhinocerous
AATGGGCTAATTTTCATTTTTGGGTGAACTATCCCTTTAATATTTATGCTATATTTATTTTTTGTCTGTATTCAGAAGTTTTTCTTTCAGTTCTTGTTCTAAATTGAATATAAATTAATATTTATTTATTTGAATATTAAATACCATTGAATTATTTCATATTTGTTTAGAATAAATCAATACATTTTTATTTATTTATTTACTTTTTATTTTTTTATTTTTTTTGCTATATTCAGAAGGAAGAGCAGTTATTGTGTTGTAATGAAATATAAAAAATAAACAAATATATATTTACTCGTTATAATATATTTACTTGTTATAATATAATATTACATGCTGTTAAATTATTTCAAAATCAGAATCAGAAT
>NW_015737919.1:0-367 GCF_001515625.1 Sinocyclocheilus rhinocerous
CCAAATAATGTTCTTTTTAGCAGCATCATATGACCCCTTTAAATCGACAAGCAGGCAAAAAAGCATAACCCAACTGAAAGTTAGTTTGAGAGATCTTATATTGGAAAAAAGCAGCGAGCAATGCAATAAAAGCAAAGCATATAGTACAATTTTAGAACTTCCTGCTGGAAAACATGAAGAGCAATGTATATCTAAAACTGAAGGATTCCTGTCATCACAATTCCATAAAATCACTCCCACTCCTCAGTTTCTGTGCTCCAATTGCACTTGCATCTCTGTGGGTGTTTTCACTCAAGAGAAAGCAGAGGTTTGAATAAGATAGAAAAGAGCAGAAGAGAGTAAGCAAACAGACATTTCACAAACATAG
>NW_015737920.1:0-368 GCF_001515625.1 Sinocyclocheilus rhinocerous
CTTCTTACACTCGAGCAGGTGAGTTCATGAATCTATGGATCTCTGTGAATATTCACCAATCACTGCTATATAAAGCCAGTGCGTTTGTCTCGAATGCAGGCAACTGATCATAGACAAATCTGTGCAAAATGAACAGGGTTAAAGGTACATTGACTCCAGATTTTGATATGCTCTTTGCAAGGAAATCTGCCTAGAGCTAAAGCCCAGGAGAAATGCATTAGCGTCGTAATGAAAACAGTGCTCGCTTATTAAATATGTGATCTCTACAGAGAGCAAAAATATTTCTAAGGATATTAGCTTAACAGTTCAGCTGTTTCTTGGCCAAAGTGAATCTCTGAAGTGAGTCTCTCAGTTATGGTGTGTTTCTC
>NW_015737921.1:0-368 GCF_001515625.1 Sinocyclocheilus rhinocerous
CCCAGCCTCTGCACTCTGAACCCTGTCCAACATAACGGGGACATGAAACAAAATCGCATGTGAATTCAGCACCATCAAGATATTAGAAATACAGGTGGAAAACAAGGTGTTAATGAAGAACAGAAGAGGCAGTCAGGTTATCTAAAGTAACTTGTTCTCTTTTGACTGTACATTAATCATGTAAATATGTAAAACAATGTGAATGTTAGATGCACTCACCTTAAAATGTCACTGAGTGAAAGAAATTAGTAAGATTTAGACTGTATACATGAAACTGTGAGTGGTAGTGGGTAAATTAGTTCACATCTGTTAATGTGAAGAACAAGAGTCAAGTATTACTTTATAATAAGTATGAAGGTTAATTCACA
>NW_015737922.1:0-368 GCF_001515625.1 Sinocyclocheilus rhinocerous
TGTTCCAAACACAGAATGAGAGGATTCACTCCTGCAATTAAATGCGGTTGTCATTCGTGAAACTGTGCAGTGTGTACCTGGGCTTTGTTGTATTTTGTTTTCATGTGTGAATTTGAATTAAGTGGACAGTTCTAATATTCTCTAATTCTGTCATAATTTTTTTAAAGTACACATAAGCGTCTTCACACAGACTTGAAGCACCAGAGCGTCCAAACCTTTATTTTGTTTTCTAACAATTATGACAGACAATCATTCATATATAAAAAAAAAAATAACAATCTTGAGCTCAGATTCAAAACAGCAGCAAAGGGTCAAAGTACAAGACACAATCAGTAAGATAATAAAAATGCAGAAACTTTACCCTCTCA
>NW_015737923.1:0-368 GCF_001515625.1 Sinocyclocheilus rhinocerous
GTAAGTACATAGTAGTTAATGCCACTTAATATAAAGTGGGACCGAAATCTGTTATGCTAAACAAGCCCCCAGTTATTTGGTCAAAACTACAGAAAAAAAAGAAAAGACAAACTGTAATATTGTGAAATATTATTGCAATTTAAAATAAATGCTTTCTATTTTAATATATTTTGAAATGTAATTTATCCTTGTGACGGCAAAGCTGAATTTTCAGCAGCCATCTGAAACTCTACTCACATGATCCTTCAAGGGTTAGTTCACCCAAAAATGAAAATTAGCGCATGAATTACTCACCCTCAAGGCATCCTATATTAAAAATCCCCATATATTAAAAATTGTCTTTGATCTTCCAAGCTGTTTAATGGCAG
>NW_015737924.1:0-368 GCF_001515625.1 Sinocyclocheilus rhinocerous
CTCGTCAGGGGCAGGGCGGCTCTCGGCTCCCTGCTCTCATCACTCGGCAGTGGGGAGGACAGGCTGACTGGCTGGCATATGCTGGATCCGACCTCCACACACCACTGCGGTGCTCTCTGTCTCTCAGCCTGGCTGAGTGTCTATCAGTCGTCGTACAGATCACACCATTTACCTCCGCTGTGAGTGTGAAACGGGGGCAGCTGTCGATCAAAACATCCTTTTAAAAGTGTAATAGGGACTTTCTGATCTCGCAATGCTTTCTTTTGATTTTAGATATGGATGTAGCATATTAGCACTGGCAGGCTTCCAGATGTCCTACACAACTGTTGAAAAATCCAGCATATGCTGGTTAGGTATGTTTTGAAGCA
>NW_015737925.1:0-368 GCF_001515625.1 Sinocyclocheilus rhinocerous
GTCAGTGCTGAGCTGGACGCTGTGGCGGTGGATGAGCACTCAAACACTGGGGAACAGGACTCCAGCACACACAGCCGACACGGCAGCGGAGACTCGGGTGTTTACTCCACAGAGGAGGACACCGGTCACAGATCTGACCTACAGATGAGCAGCAGAAAGCACAGAGAAGAGCTGCATGATGGGACGCTGCTGGAGCTCTGTGCTTGAAACGGTCAACAGATGTCAGACGGACACGACTTCAGCTTTCTGCAGCTCTGTCTTTCTCTCTTCCAACATCTGTCAGCTTATTGTACATGCAGAGACTGCAGCAGCTTTCTGAGGTTTATGACATTTGAGCCATATTTGTCATATCTGTATGTTAACATGCA
>NW_015737926.1:0-368 GCF_001515625.1 Sinocyclocheilus rhinocerous
TGTCCAACCAAGGCTTAAAACTTCCATCTCCTTAGTGGCCTTACTACTGGGCAGCATAACCTCCCAGAGTGCAGCAGTAGACAGAGTTCACTGGTGGATCGGCAACACCGAGAGTTGTGCCAATCTGAGGGAAGAGGGACAAGGGGTTACCAGGTCATGAAAGCAGGGGTGGGCTACAAAGACAAGGTCACACTGGGAGCTGCTAAGGGATTTGGTGTGTTCTGGATAGGTGGGGGTTTTAAGAAAGTTTTTTTATCACCTCACTCTGTAGCTAGAGCAAAAAAAACTGGCTGGGCAGCTGGTAGCCTGATCTACCCTGTGCATCACAGAGCAAGGAACGCTGAAGGAGGCTCATTGTGTGGCCAGGA
>NW_015737927.1:0-368 GCF_001515625.1 Sinocyclocheilus rhinocerous
CGTGATGCTCCCAAAATAGAGAGCTCATCACTGGAGGGACATAAGAGGAAAGTACTGGTGCAAGTGGGTCTCATGTTGCCCAATGCCTTGACATTGGACTTTGACACAAATCAGCTGTGCTGGGCAGATGCAGGTAAGAATTTCCACAAAGTATAGCATCTCACATAAGCATACACATACATATGCAGTATAATTTCAAGATAAAAGTCAACTGAATCACCAGGCACAAAGAAACTGGAGTGCATATCTCCAGACGGGACTGAGAGACATGTGTTCCAGGATGCTTTGAGCTACCCGTTCAGCCTGGCAATCTATAACAGCCACTTTTACTACACTGACTGGGAGAGGTGAGTCTCTGATACACTGCA
>NW_015737928.1:0-368 GCF_001515625.1 Sinocyclocheilus rhinocerous
GTCATCATTAATTGTAAAAAAAAAAAAAAAGCACAGTCTTTGCCATGCATTTGTGTAGTTGGTGTACTAGGGTTGTTTAATTTGAGGTATATATTGGTAACAAGTCATTTACAAGTTCGAAGCACGAAGCAAATGTAATAGCTCTGAGAAAATAACAGGAACTTTTTGAAGGTTTTGTGTCGATGCACTATTTATAAACCAGATAATTATATATCTACCGATTTATTTCTATCTCCAGCAGGGAGAAGTTGAACCTTTGAATGGAAAAATAGGGTTTCTTTTTATATTTGGTAACGGGGGGCGCTGTGCGCAGATGCTTGGTCCAAGACTTTTAATTTACTAGAGACTGAAACATATTGTTATTAAAA
>NW_015737929.1:0-368 GCF_001515625.1 Sinocyclocheilus rhinocerous
CGTCACCATACTGAAATAAAGTCGGCAGCAACTTTCGGTTCACACTGACTTTAAATGAACCTGTAATGTGACCAATGCATTTTTAAAATCTCAAAATCCAACATATAGTGTATGAAGCAAAATGGCCAAATGCTTCAATAGTTCAAACGTTTCTTACTTGGTCTCTCGTTCATCTTCCTCCTGATCTCTTTCTCTCTGTCTCCGCTCCATCTCTTTATACTGGTCCAGCATGCCCTCAAAGTCCACCTGCGCCTGCCTCTGGTTCAGCTCCTTCAGCTCCTGCAGGTTCTCCAGCACCTCCATCTCCAACTTTGAGTCCCGCGTGCGGTTCTCCAGGACCTGTGACAGCATTCAGGGAGTTATGTTTT
>NW_015737930.1:0-368 GCF_001515625.1 Sinocyclocheilus rhinocerous
CTTTAATGTTAGGTGGGATTAATCACGATTAATTTCAGAAAAAATATGTGATAAATTAGTTAAAATTTTTTAATCGATTGACAGCACTAATGCAGATTCAAATGTAAAATAACATTTCATAGTCTTCACTGTATAAATTAAATACAGATTAATCTTTGTTAAATCTACTAAGTGATTCAGTAAAGTGATTCAGTAAAGAGCGGGGTGCGGGGGGGGGTTCTCTTTTTATTTTGTTGTTTGATTAACATTAATGATAGACAGCAGCAGGTAAATTAGGCTCCTGTCACTTTAAGACCAAATGTAAGGATCCAATATAATGTTAGTCTAGGGCTGCAACAACTAATCGATAAAATCGATTATGAAAATCA
>NW_015737931.1:0-368 GCF_001515625.1 Sinocyclocheilus rhinocerous
TGTCACATGATCTTCAGAAATCATTCTTAAATGCTGATTTGCTGCAGTATTTGTTGCTTAATATTTTTGTGGAAACTGTGATACATATTTCCAGGATTCTTTGATGAATAGGACGTTCAAAGGAACATAAAAAATATTTTGTAACATTACAAATGTCTTTACTGTCACTTTTGTTCAATTTAATGCAAATTTTATAAAATAATTATTATTTTTAAATATTACTTGGCCCACATTTTTTAAATGGTGGAGTATCACATTTTCCACAAAAATATTGTGCAGCACAACATTTTATCAATATTGATAATAATCAGAAATGTTTCTTAAGCCGCAAATCAGCATATTAGAATGATTTCTGAAGATCATGTGAC
>NW_015737932.1:0-368 GCF_001515625.1 Sinocyclocheilus rhinocerous
GCGGTACCCGTTCCGGGACCTCTGGCGGATCCGGCAGTTCGGCGTGCCATGGCGGAGCCGGCAGCTCGGGGAGCCATGGCTGCGCATCCTCCGAGGCCGCGGCCCCAGCCCCCGCCCCAGCCTCTACGGCTGTAACCCTATAACCCCCCCTCCCCTCAAAAATACTTGGGGAAAATTAATCCGAGGCCCTCCGTGGGCTAGACATAGGGACTGCGACCCTCTTCGGGCCTAATTCAGGAACAGGAGCCCTCTGTGGGCTAAACTCAGGAACTGAAGCCCTCTCTGGGCTGGAAGTGGGAACTGCAGCTCTTTCTTGACATTGGTCTGGGGCTGGAGCCGACACTAGAGCGAGCTCTGGGGCTGGAGCC
>NW_015737933.1:0-368 GCF_001515625.1 Sinocyclocheilus rhinocerous
TACCTCACATTCCTCACTTTCCTGTTTGATAGTACAGAGCTCCTCAGATGGCCATGGCGTTTTTTCGTTCAGTCTTGCCACGTCCTTTTGATCTTCATCCATGGGCTCAGAATCATTTGTGGGAAAAGGAGGGCAGTTATTTGGCTGCTTTGGGGATGGTGACTCGGGTCTGGTTTGTCCTGAGTTTGGTTGTGACTCGGTCACCGCTGGCTGAGCAGGGCCATTCTCTGGGGTCTCTGCTGCAGAAGCTGAGGAAATGGTGTCCCCAAACTCCTCCTCAAACTGGCGAATAAGCTCTTCGAATTTTGGATCTAGGTTACTGAGGCCAGCCAGAGAAGGAGTCTGCTGTGTTGTAGAGGTTTGAGGTG
>NW_015737934.1:0-368 GCF_001515625.1 Sinocyclocheilus rhinocerous
TATAATACTATAAAGGAATAATAAAACAATAATCCAAGACTGAGCAATAATTGTCTACTTTCGACTTAAAAAAATATAATCCTAGATGTTAAAGATAACGTAAATAAAGTAAGTTACTTTTTTGAATTTCATCATCATCCTCAAAGTTACTGTCAAATATCTAACAAAAATTATTGTTTTTATTTAATTTCACTTTTCTAATTAAATTAAGTAAAACAATATTTAAAGTAAAATTTTTAATAAAAATAAATTACATTAAATTAATCTGAGCATTAAATTTACTTGATCATCATTAAATCAGATGTATACGAAGAGGAATCACATTTACTGTACAAGAAAATGGTAAGAAATTTACCTAAGGATCCCAA
>NW_015737935.1:0-368 GCF_001515625.1 Sinocyclocheilus rhinocerous
TATCTATCTATCTATCAAACTAGTGGCAACTGCAAAGATCCTAGAAAAGTTATGGATATTTATTGAACTCTAGTATAAATAGTCTTTTCAGCCAGTACAAAATTTTCTAATTTCAGTAGTAACTTTCTAATTAAGTCAAATTTTATTTATTTATGAATGTAGTGTAAAATTAGATGCAGTGTTGACAAATGACTGGAAATTTATATTATGGAAATTCATTGGTCAGAAACGGTCAGATCCCTGTTTATAGTCACTTGATAATTTTGGCTAGGACATTGTTCAATGTAATTCATTTGACGAAAGCATGCCTTTAATTACAGAATCAAGAAAGTCAAAGCATAATTCTGAAATGAATATTTATTTTTTTT
>NW_015737936.1:0-368 GCF_001515625.1 Sinocyclocheilus rhinocerous
TGTGATGTGCTTGAAAATAACGAATGAAAATCATGTCAATTCAAACGATCCTAATAGCAACCCTTACATATTTTTACTTTAATTTACTTTACTTTACCCTACCCAGGTGTGGTCATGTTTACGTTTTGAGAATTTAAACCATCTGCTGCATACTTTAAGGCAGATAAGAGAAATTCATGTGGTCAAAAATGTGTCTCAATCATGTATTGAGAAGGAAGAGCTTTTAACTTGTAAACATAGGTCATTAGATACAAGTGAGATTTATAGTGATTTTAATGGTGTGCTGCTTACCTCTCAGGAGTGACGGAGCCTCTAGAAGGATGTCAGCTCAGCAGGACGTGCTGTGGAAGAGACGCTTGCGATTAATC
>NW_015737937.1:0-368 GCF_001515625.1 Sinocyclocheilus rhinocerous
TATTTTCATAAATCAGTCAGTTAACCGCCACAGACCTTTTTTTTTTTTTTCATGAGTAGGTGGAATTTTCACACTGATTGACTTTATTCACGCAATATAGGCCTAACCCAACTTTCTCAATCTCATAATTTTGACCTTATTCTAAAAATATTATGGCGCTAAAACGCTGCCATATCCTATTGACTAAATTAGCAAACACACTCTTGGCACAGCCGCACAAAAAGACAGAAAGAAAGGGAAAAAAACTACTCAAATTTTAGTTGTAATTAATGTAATTTAATTCTCCGGGCCTTTCTTTCGGCAAATTCATCCACTGTGTCCTAGGTGTTTAATTTAAGGCTTCGTGTATTCTCAATGGAAAGAATGGC
>NW_015737938.1:0-368 GCF_001515625.1 Sinocyclocheilus rhinocerous
TATTTCTTTCTTTTTTGGCCTTTACAGCAAGTTCAAACTAACAACAATGTTTTGAGAATGCTGTTGTAACATTTCCCCTTCAAGACTAGAGAACCTTCATCAAGTGCAAATAAAATCAAAACAACATTGTTCTAAGAACGTTTTCTCTTCAAAGCCATGAGAACTTTTATAAAGCACAAATAACATCAAAACAATGTTCCAAGAATGTTGTTCTAAGAACATATTTCCTTTAACATTATGAGAACCTCCATCAAGCACAAAATAAAACCAAAACAACGTTCTGAGAATATTTTTCTAGAAACGTTTTCCTTAAATATTAAGAAAACATTCATCAAGTTCAAATAACATCAAAACAATGTTCCAACAAT
>NW_015737939.1:0-368 GCF_001515625.1 Sinocyclocheilus rhinocerous
TAGCAATCAGATGCCGAGCGCTCGACATGCCAACACAGCAAAAGTGAAATACTGCAAGCCCTCACGCTACTTTCTCATCAATCCTCATAACGGCATGTGTATCCTCAGCCTCCTGCGCAAACCTGCAGGCTCAACTGATGCTTTCCTGGGTTTGTTTTACTTTTCCCAGCCTCTCACTGCATTACACAACTGTCAGAATTGGTTAGTTTCAGCTCTGGCATTGACTGGAAGTGATAAAAATGTTTACACAGAGTGGAAAAGATTCTATATTCCCTTCTGGAACGTGTTGGAATATTCAGGAGCTCGTGCAGGACACCTCCAGAGTCTCAAGAGCAAGGCAGGTTATTGCAAACCCCATTAAAACTGAA
>NW_015737940.1:0-368 GCF_001515625.1 Sinocyclocheilus rhinocerous
ATTACTGCACTGTTAACCTGTCAACTTTAAGAAGTGCCTGCGATCTGCCAGGAAAAAAACCATCAGTGCAACTATTAGAACTGCTCCTTCAGATTCTTGGCAAAATGCTCACTGACGGAGATGTTTATCATATAAGATCTCGACTGAAAGAAACATTTTTTAGTCTAGCAAAGAGCAAATGGGTGAATCTCACCAAACCCATCAAGAACATGTCTAGGTCACATGTCACCCCCACACTCAAAATAGTAAAAAATAAGAATAATAAAAAAATTAATAAGCAATCTGTTTTTAGGACTTTTTTTCATAACAGTAAATCACTTAATTCCCATTTTATATTTTTGTACTAGCTGTTGCAGATCATATTTCAC
>NW_015737941.1:0-368 GCF_001515625.1 Sinocyclocheilus rhinocerous
TCACAGTCTCTGCTTTCCTGCAGGTGTTGGTGTTGACGACATGTTCATAATGATCTCCTGCTGGCAGAAGACTGAAGTTGATAAAGCTATTGAGGTTCGCTTAGCAGAGACGTATAAGGAGGCCGGCGTGTCCATCACCATCACCACACTGACGGATGTGCTGGCGTTCTACATCGGTCTCCTGACGCCGTTCCGCTCGGTTCAGTCTTTCTGCATGTACACCAGCACAGCTCTTCTGTTCTGCTACGTCTTCAACATCACCTTCTTCGGCGCGTGTCTGGCGTTCAACGGGAGACGAGAGAAAGGCAACAGACACTGGCTGACCTGCATGAGAGTCCCAGAAGCCACTGGTGATGCTAAAGGGTGTT
>NW_015737942.1:0-368 GCF_001515625.1 Sinocyclocheilus rhinocerous
TCCCCAAACAAAAGGACTTTGTATCAAACTGGCCGACCTCCAGAGTTCATTACAGAACAACAACAGAGCCACAGAAGTGTGTGTGTGTCTGTGCTGTGGGAAACAAATGTGTGTCATCCCTCTTTGAGAACTCTGAGTGTACAAACCTCTCAGTCCTGCACGAATATGTGAGTGTAAACTGATCATGATTGTGTAAAGCTTAATTCACGCTTCATAACAGCAGGGTCATAGGTTTTGGGGTTAAAGGTCAGGATTGGGCTGGGTTTAATGTTCAGATTGAGGTTTTGACTTTGGTTTGGAATAGATAACTGTCTGACTGACTGAACATGAAATCGCTGTTTACAACTTTAAAACATCCCTGATCTGAC
>NW_015737943.1:0-368 GCF_001515625.1 Sinocyclocheilus rhinocerous
TCACAGGGGGACGATTCCCCTGGTACTGTGACTTATGAGAGGGGGTCTCGCTCGCTACTGTGACACAGACCCTGCTGGAGTGGAGAGTCGTGGAAAACGCTGACTTCCTCATAAACCAGACATGAACCCAAACCATCTGCTCCACCGCTAGTTACCTTCAACTACTGGTCTTACCGCTATCACCTGTAATACTTCATCACAGAGCAGCTCTACAGTCAGCAGTTCACAGCACCCAACTTTTATTTCAACTCCTAGCATTTTCTGGAGTGCACCTGTTTCTCTCAGAAGGTCAGTAAATACTGTGGTGTGGAATATAAAGTTAAGCAGTGTTTAGCATTTAGAACTTGGTTTTTCAGCACACACACACA
>NW_015737944.1:0-368 GCF_001515625.1 Sinocyclocheilus rhinocerous
TGTACAGTGTAGGTCAAAAACACATAAACGAAGGTCTACATTTCACTGTCTCTTCATAGTAAACTGGTTAAATGTACATTAATTTAATCGTACCCTGCGATACATGAGCAGTGCTGATCCTGCATGTTGTCATCCGCGATCGTGATGACCAAACGTAATATGAGACTTCTCCCGCTTGCATTGTGATATGTAAACCCTCGCTTCGAGTTACCCACCGTATTTATTTTTTAATATTTTATAAATCCCTCCATGGAATATTTAATTCCCATTTGGTGGCCTTCTATGTCCAAAATTGTGCAAAAACATTGTGGGACAAGGTTTTCACACTGCAGCTGTCATTGTAAGACAGTGAGCAACTCCGTTTGTTT
>NW_015737945.1:0-368 GCF_001515625.1 Sinocyclocheilus rhinocerous
AAACAAACGTGGATATTTTGTGAGTGTGTGCAAGGAGAGTACATATCTATAAATAAAAGCCAAATGACTGACATAAATCCCCATCAAAATACATGTGACAATCACATTCCTGTAATGTTCCCATATGGTTCCCACTTGGTTATTTTAAGGAACCAAATAAGAACTCTCTTGGAATGTTCTCTAGGTTACAAAAAAGAACCTACAGAGAATGTTACTCGGAATGTTCTGGCAATATACTGAAAACATTCTGGGAACGTACTGACAACATTAGGGCAACGTTCTCTTTAAATAAAGAAAACTTTCCTGGCTAACCAACAGAGAATGTTAGAATGTTTCATCATTCATCGAGGAATTCCTGTAATGACAGA
>NW_015737946.1:0-368 GCF_001515625.1 Sinocyclocheilus rhinocerous
AAACTTTGTATGTGCCATTGTCACCTCACACTGACCACGCCACAACAATTTGGTAACAGCACCACCTATTGGTCAAAAGTGATAAACCATTTATATGAAGCCATTAACCATTTATAATGAAATTTTAAAAAATGCTAATAACTTTTGATTAAAAAAGCCTATTGTAATGAAACTCAAACCAAACTTGGTGTGTGCTATAATAACCATGACCCGAGGCTACCTGCACAGTTTCGGTGCAGTGCCACCTAGTGGTCAGGAGATATGAAAAATTTATATTTTTGCTTATAACTTCTGAATTGTTTGGCCAAAAATCACAAAACTGTTGATGCCAAAATGACTATGAGGCTGTATCTCTGCTAAGGGTTTGC
>NW_015737947.1:0-368 GCF_001515625.1 Sinocyclocheilus rhinocerous
GTCCAGAGGCAATGTAGCTCCGGGAGAATGGACACTACATCCTCAGATGGTTCAGGAAATCTGGTCTGTCTTCGGGAGTGCAGAGGTCAACCTCTTCTCCTCAGAAGACAACTCTCACTGCCCAACATATTTCTCAATGCAGCATGACACGCTGGCCCACGATTGGCCCAGCTTTCACCATACTTGGTTCCCCAAGTAAGTGCAGCTGTCAGCAGCTGCCCCGTGGCTGTTACCATTGCGGAGAGCCCTTCTTTCGCAGGCGAAGGGCATGATCTGGCACCCCCGGCTGGAGCCGTGGAGCCTTCATGTCTGGAGCCTTGACGGGTGCCTATGCAACTCCCAGCGAGAGTGAGCAACACCATTTTAGA
>NW_015737948.1:0-368 GCF_001515625.1 Sinocyclocheilus rhinocerous
TTTAATTGGATCATTGTTGTTTGCTAATTACTGTGAGTGACAGAATGCTAACGGGGAGGGATTAATGTTTTTGATTAAAGATTATAAGGACACAATAATTAAAAGAATGTGTACATGATATGCATGGCTAAATCATTTATAATAAACAATGCAATATTCCATTAAAAAAAAGAAGAAGGAGAATTTTGAATTTCCATGTTTGAGTACACTATAGCTTTAACTTCCATTTTTATAAATCCTTTGTTATGTAAAACAATATTTATCCCATTGTTATAATGTCAGAATGTGAGTCAAGCAGTACACATCAGGTTGGAGCTACTCACAGCAGGCAAAGCAAAGAACGAGATGCCCAGCAAAGCAAACCCTGC
>NW_015737949.1:0-368 GCF_001515625.1 Sinocyclocheilus rhinocerous
CAGCCACGCTCACATCTGCCAAATGGACCCTGGGAACTCCCGAACCCTAGGGAAAGCATCACATACTCCCATTTATACCGCTCTGACATGACAAACAAATACATTTCTTCCTTTAGTTCTCGCTCTCTCTCTTTCTCTCCAAAAATGTCACAAGCCTATCCTAACTCTGTATTGATGGACTGCAGTTGATGTCACTTAATTCATGGTTTTGCCAAGCATTTCGAGTCATACTTGGTTTTTTGCCAAGGACCACTTAACACTTTCAAATCTCTGGTGATGTATGATGCATCGGAGTGACCTCGATGGACTCAACCCAGATTATAAATCACATTAATGATTGTTGTTTCAAGGGTTTGTCTGAATTTGAA